>NW_027488835.1:0-306123 GCF_050948215.1 Halictus rubicundus | reverse complement strand
GGATAGGATAGAGGATAGGATAGGATAGAGGATAGGATAGGATAGAGGATAGGATAGACGATAGGATAGGATAGAGGATAGGATAGACGATAGGATAGGATAGAGGATAGGATAGGATAGAGGATAGGATGGGATAGGGGATTTGATAGGATAGAGGATAGGATAGGATAGAAGATAGGATAGGATAGAGGACAGGATAGGATAGAGGATAGGATAGGATAGAGGATTGGATAGGATAGAGGATAGATGATAGGATAGGATAGAGGATAGGATAGGGGATTTGATAGGATAGAGGATAGGATAGGATAGAGGATAGGATAGGACAGAGGATAGATGATAGGATAGGATAGAGGATAGGATAGGGGATTTGATAGGATAGAGGATAGGATAGGATAGAGGATAGGATAGGACAGAGGATAGGATAGGGGATTTGATAGGATAGAGGATAGGATAGGATAGAAGATAGGATCGGATAGAGGATAGGATAGGATAGAGGATAGGATAGGACAGAGGATAGGATAGACGATAGGATACGATAGAGGATAGGATAGGATAGAGGATAGGATAGGATAGAGCATAGGATAGGATAGAGGATAGGATAGGGGATTTGATAGGATAGAGGATAGGATAGGATAGAAGATAGGATAGGATAGAGGACAGGATAGGATAGAGGATAGGATAGGATAGAGGATTGGATAGGATAGAGGATAGATGATAGGATAGGATAGAGGATAGGATAGGGGATTTGATAGGATAGAGGATAGGATAGGATAGAGGATAGGATAGGACAGAGGATAGGATAGGGGATTTGATAGGATAGAGGATAGGATAGGATACAGGAAAGGATCAGATTGAGGATAGATGATAGGATAGGATAGAGGATTGGATAGGATACAGGATAGGATAGGATAGAGGATAGGATAGGGGATTTGATAGGATAGAGGATAGGATAGGATAGAGGACAGGATAGGATAGAGGATTTAATAGGATACAGGAAAGGATAGGATTGAGGATAGATGATAGGATAGGATAGAGGATAGGATAGGATAGAGGATAGGATAGGATAGAGGATAGGATAGGATAGAGGATAGGATAGGATAGAGGATAGGATAGGATAGAGGATAGGATAGGATAGAGGATAGGATAGGATAGAGGATAGGATAGGATAGAGGATAGGATAGGATAGAGGATAGGATAGGATAGAGGATAGGATAGGATAGAGGATTGGATAGACGATAGGATAGGATAGAGGATAGGATAGGATAGATGATAGGATAGGATAGATGATAGGATAGACGATAGGATAGGATAGAGGATAGGATAGGATAGAGGATAGGATAGGATAGAGGATAAGATAGGATAGAGGATAGGATAGGACAGAGGATAGGATAGGGGATTTGATAGGATAGAGGGTAGGATAGGATAGAGGATAGGATAGGATAGAGGATAGGATAGGATAGAGGATAGGATAGAGGATAGGATAGAGGATAGGATAGGATAGATGATAGGATATGATAGAGGATAGGATAGGATAGAGGATAGGATAGGATAGAGGATTGGATAGACGATAGGATAGGATAGATGATAGGATAGGATAGATGGTAGGATAGGATAGATGATAGGATAGACGATAGGATAGGATAGAGGATAGGATAGGATAGAGGATAGGATAGGATAGAGGATAAGATAGGATAGAGGATAGGATAGGACAGAGGATAGGATAGGGGATTTGATAGGATAGAGGATAGGATACGATAGAGGATAGGATAGGATAGAGGATAGGATAGGATAGAGGATAGGATAGGGGATTTGATAGGATAGAGGATAGGATAGGATAGAGGATAGGTTAGGATAGAGGATAGGATAGGATAGAGGATAGGATAGGATAGAGGATAGGATAGGGGATTTGATAGGATAGAGGATAGGATAGGATAGAAGATAGGATAGGACAGAGGATAGGATAGGATAGAGGATTGGATAGGATAGAGGATATGTCATAGGATAGGATAGAGGATAGGATAGGGGATTTGATAGGATAGAGGATAGGATAGGATAGAGGATAGGATAGGATAGGACAGAGGATAGGATAGGGGATTTGATAGGATAGAGGATAGGATAGGATAGAAGATAGGATCCGATAGAGGATAGGATAGGATAGAGGATAGGATAGGATAGAGGATAGGATAGGATAGAGGATAGGATAGACGATAGGATAGGATAGAGGATTGGATAGGATAGAGGATATGTCATAGGATAGGATAAGGATAGGATAGGGGATTTGATAGGATAGAGGATAGGATAGGATAGAGGATAGGATAGGATAGGACAGAGGATAGGATAGGGGATTTGATAGGATAGAGGATAGGATAGGATAGAAGATAGGATCCGATAGAGGATAGGATAGGATAGAGGATAGGATAGGATAGAGGATAGGATAGGATAGAGGATAGGATAGACGATAGGATAGGATAGAGGATAGGATAGGATAGAGGATAGGATAGGATAGAGGATAGGATAGGATAGAGGATAGGATAGGACAGAGGATAGGATAGACGATAGGATACGATAGAGGATAGGATAGGATAGAGGATAGGATAGGATAGAGCATAGGATAGGATAGAGGATAGGATAGGGGATTTGATAGGATAGAGGATAGGATAGGATAGAAGATAGGATAGGATAGAGGACAGGATAGGATAGAGGATAGGATAGGATAGAGGATTGGATAGGATAGAGGATAGATGATAGGATAGGATAGAGGATAGGATAGGGGATTTGATAGGATAGAGGATAGGATAGGATAGAGGATAGGATAGGACAGAGGATAGGATAGGGGATTTGATAGGATAGAGGATAGGATAGGATACAGGAAAGGATCAGATTGAGGATAGATGATAGGATAGGATAGAGGATTGGATAGGATACAGGATAGGATAGGATAGAGGATAGGATAGGGGATTTGATAGGATAGAGGATAGGATAGGATAGAGGATGGGATAGCGGATAGGATATAGGATAGGATAGGATAGAGGACAGGATAGGATAGAGGATTTAATAGGATACAGGAAAGGATAGGATTGAGGATAGATGATAGGATAGGATAGAGGATAGGATAGGATAGAGGATTGGATAGGATAGAGGATAGATGATAGGATAGGATAGAGGATAGGATAGGATAGAGGATAGGATAGGATAGAGGATAGGATAGGATAGAGGATAGGATAGACGATAGGAGAGGATAGAGGATAGGATAGGATAGAGGACAGGGTAGGATAGAGGATTGGATAGGATACAGGATAGGATAGGATAGAGGATTGGATAGGATACAGGAAAGGATAGGATTGAGGATAGATGATAGGATAGGATAGAGACTGGCATAGGATACAGGATAGGATAGGATAGAGGATAGGATAGGGG
The DNA here is from genome assembly GCF_050948215.1 of Halictus rubicundus. Lineage (NCBI taxonomy): Eukaryota > Metazoa > Arthropoda > Insecta > Hymenoptera > Halictidae > Halictus > Halictus rubicundus. The sequence continues at coordinate 302,706 of NW_027488835.1, read as the reverse complement.
ATTTGATAGGATAGAGGATAGGATAGGATAGAGGATAGGCTAGGATATAGGATAGGATAGGGGATAGGATAGGGGATTTGATAGGATAGAGGATAGGATACGATAGAAGATAGGATAGGATAGAGGATAGGATAGGATAGAGGATAGGATAGGATAGAGGATAGGATAGGATAGAGGATAGGATAGGATAGAGGATAGGATAGGATAGAGGATAGGATAGGATAGAGGATAGGATAGGATAGAGGATAGGATAGGATAGAGGATAGGATAGGATAGAGGATAGGATAGGATAGAGGATAGGATAGGATAGAGGATAGGATAGGATAGAGGATAGGATAGGATAGAGGATAGGATAGGATAGAGGATAGGATAGGATAGAGGATAGGATAGGATAGGATAGAGGATAGGATAGGGGATTTGATAGGATAGAGGATAGGGTAGGATAGACGATAGGATAGGATAGAGGATAGGATAGGATAGAGGATAGGATAGGATAGAGGATAGGATAGGATAGAGGATAGGATAGGATAGAGGATAGGATAGGATAGAGGATAGGATAGGATAGAGGATAGGATAGGATAGAGGATAGGATAGGATAGAGGATAGGATAGGATAGAGGATAGGATAGGATAGAGGATAGGATAGGATAGAGGATAGGATAGGATAGAGGATAGGATAGGATAGAGGATAGGATAGGATAAAGGATAGGATAGGATAGAGGATAGGATAGGATAGAGGATAGGATAGGATAGAGGATAGGATAGGATAGAGGATAGGATAGGATAGGATAGAGGATAGGATAGGATAGAGGATAGGATAGGATAGAGGATAGGATAGGATAGAGGATAGGATAGGATAGAGGATAGGATAGGATAGAGGATAGGATAGGATAGAGGATAGGATAGGATAGAGGATAGGATAGGATAGAGGATAGGATAGGATAGAGGATAGGATAGGATAGAGGATAGGATAGGATAGAGGATAGGATAGGATAGAGGATAGGATAGGATAGAGGATAGGATAGACGATAGGATAGGATAGAGGATAGGATAGGATAGAGGATAGGATAGACGATAGAGGACAGGATAGGATAGTGGATTGGATAGGATACAGGAAAGGATCGGATTGAGGATAGATGATAGGATAGGATAGAGGATTGGATAGGATACAGGATAGGATAGGATAGAGGATAGGATCGGATAGAGGATTGGATAGGTTAGGATAGAGGATAGGATAGGGGATTTGATAGGATAGAGGATAGGATAGGATAGAAGATAGGATAGGATAGAGGATAAGATGGGATAGAGGATAGGATAGGATAGAGGATAGGATAGGATAGAGGATAGGATAGGATAGAGGATAGGATAGACGATAGGATAGGATAGAGGATAGGATAGGATAGAGGATAGGATAGGATAGAGGATAGGATAGGATAGAGGATAGGATAGGATAGAGTATAGGATAGGATAGGATAGACGATAGGATAGGATAGAGGATAGGATAGGATAGAGGATAGGATAGAGGATAGGATAGAGGATAGGATAGGATAGAGAATAGGATAGGATACGATAGAAGATAGGATAGGATAGAGGATAGGATAGGATAGAGGATAGGATAGGATAGAGGATAGGATAGGATAGAGGATAGGATAGGATAGAGGATAGGATAGGATAGAGGATAGGATAGACGATAGGATAGGATAGAGGATAGGGGTAGGATAGAGGATAGGATAGGATACAGGATAGGATAGGATAGAGGATAGGATATGATAGAGGTTAGGATAGGATAGAGGATAGGATAGGATAGAAGATAGGATAGGATAGAGGATTGGATAGGATAGAGGATAGATGATAGGATAGGATAGAGGATAGGATAGGGGATTTGATAGGATAGAGGATAGGATAGGATAGACGATAGGATAGGATAGAGGATAGGATAGGATAGAGGATAGGATAGGATAGAGGATAGGATAGGATAGAGGATAGGATAGGATAGAGGATAGGATAGGATAGAGGATAGGATAGGATAGAGGATAGGATAGGATAGAGGATAGGATAGGATAGAGGATAGGATAGGATAGAGGATAGGATAGGATAGAGGATAGGATAGGATAGAGGATAGGATAGGATAGAGGATAGGATAGGATAGAGGATAGGATAGGATAGAGGATAGGATAGGATAAAGGATAGGATAGGATAGAGGATAGGATAGGATAGAGGATAGGATAGGATAGAGGATAGGATAGGATAGAGGATAGGATAGGATAGGATAGAGGATAGGATAGGATAGAGGATAGGATAGGATAGAGGATAGGATAGGATAGAGGATAGGATAGGATAGAGGATAGGATAGGATAGAGGATAGGATAGGATAGAGGATAGGATAGGATAGAGGATAGGATAGGATAGAGGATAGGATAGGATAGAGGATAGGATAGGATAGAGGATAGGATAGGATAGAGGATAGGATAGAGGATAGGATAGGATAGAGGATAGGATAGGATAGGATAGAGGATAGGATAGGATAGAGGATAGGATAGGATAGAGGATAGGATAGGATAGAGGATAGGATAGGATAGAGGATAGGATAGGATAGAGGATAGGATAGGATAGAGGATAGGATAGGATAGAGGATAGGATAGGATAGAGGATAGGATAGGGATTGATAGGATAGAGGATAGGATAGGATAGAGGATAGGATAGACGATAGGATAGGATTGAGGATAGATGATAGGATAGGATAGAGGATAGGATCGGATAGAGGATTGGATAGGATAGGATAGAGGATAGGATAGGGGATTTGATAGGATAGAGGATAGGATAGGATAGAAGATAGGATAGGATAGAGGATAAGATAGGATAGAGGATAGGATAGGATAGAGGATAGGATAGGATAGAGGATAGGATAGGATAGAGGATAGGATAGACGATAGGATAGGATAGAGGATAGGATAGGATAGAGGATAGGATAGGATAGAGGATAGGATAGGATAGAGTATAGGATAGGATAGGATAGACGATAGGATAGGATAGAGGATAGGATAGGATAGAGGATAGGATAGAGGATAGGATAGAGGATAGGATAGGATAGAGAATAGGATAGGATGGGATAGGGGATAGGATAGGATAGAGGATAGGATTGACGATAGGATAGGATAGAGGATAGGATAGGATAGAGGATAGGATAGGATAGAGGATATTATAGGATAGAGGATAGGATAGGATGGAGGATAGGATGGGATAGAGGATAGGATAGACGATAGGATAGGGGATTTGATAGGATAGAGGATAGGATAGGATAGAGGATAGGATAGGATAGAGGATAGGATAGGATAGAGGATAGGATAGGATAGAGGACAGGATAGGATAGAGGATTGGATAGGATAGAGGATAAGATAGGATAGAGGATAGGATAGGACAGAGGATAGGATAGGGGATTTGATAGGATAGAGGATAGGATAGGATAGAGGATAGGATAGGATAGAGGATAGGACAGGATGGAGGATAGGATAGGATAGAGGATAGGATAGACGATAGGATAGGATAGAGGATAGGATAGGATAGAGGATAGGATAGGATAGAGGATAGGATAGGATAGAGGATAGGATAGGATAGAGGATAGGATAGGATAGAGGATAGGATAGGATAGAGGATAGGATAGGATAGAGGATAGGATAGGATAGAGGATAGGATAGGATAGAGGTTAGGATAGGATAGAGGATAGGATAGGATAGAGGATAGGATAGGATAGAGGATAGGATAGGATAGAGGATAGGATAGGATAGAGGATAGGATAGGATAGAGGATAGGATAGGATAGAGGATAGGATAGGATAGGATAGAGGATAGGATAGGATAGAGGATAGGATAGGATAGAGGATAGGATAGGATAGAGGATAGGATAGGATAGAGGATAGGATAGGATAGAGGATAGGATAGGATAGAGGATAGGATAGGATAGAGGATAGGATAGGATAGAGGATAGGATAGGATAGATGATAGGATAGGATAGATGATAGGATAGGATAGAGGATAGGATAGGATAGAGGATAGGATAGGATAGAGGATAGGATAGGATAGAGGATAGGATAGGATAGAGGATAGGATAGACGATAGGATAGGATAGAGGATAGGATAGGATAGAGGATAGGATAGACGATAGAGGACAGGATAGGATAGAGGATTGGATAGGATACAGGAAAGGATCGGATTGAGGATAGATGATAGGATAGGATAGAGGATTGGATAGGATACAGGATAGGATAGGATAGAGGATAGGATAGGGGATTTGATAGGATAGAGGATAGGATAGGATAGAGGATAGGATAGAGGATAGGATAGGACAGAGGATAGGATAGGGGATTTGATAGGATAGAGGATAGGATAGGATAGAGGATAGGATAGGATAGAGGATAGGATAGGATAGAGGATAGGATAGGATAGAGGATAGGATAGGATAGAGGATAGGATAGGATAGAGGATAGGATAGGATAGAGGATAGGATAGGATAGAGGATAGGATAGGATAGAGGATATGATAGGATAGAGGATAGGATAGGATAGAGGATAGGATAGGATAGAGGATAGGATAGGATAGAGGATAGGATAGGATAGAGGATAGGACAGGATAGAGGATAGGATAGGATAGAGGATAGGATAGGATAGAGGATAGGATAGGATAGAGGATAGGATAGGATAGAGGATAGGATAGGATAGAGGATAGGATAGACGATAGGATAGGATAGAGGATAGGATAGGATAGAGGATAGGATAGGATAGAGGATAGGATAGAGGATAGGATAGGACAGAGGATAGGATAGGGGATTTGATAGGATAGAGGATAGGATAGGATAGAGGATAGGATAGGATAGAGGATAGGATAGGATAGAGGATAGGATAGGATAGAGGATAGGATAGGATAGAGGATAGGATAGGATAGAGGATAGGATAGGATAGAGGATAGGATAGGATAGAGGATATGATAGGATAGAGGATAGGATAGGATAGAGGATAGGATAGGATAGAGGATAGGATAGGATAGAGGATAGGATAGGATAGAGGATAGGATAGGATAGAGATAGGATAGGATAGAGGATAGGATAGGATAGAGGATAGGATAGGATAGAGGATAGGATAGGATAGAGGATAGGATAGGATAGAGGATAGGATAGGATAGAGGATTGGATAGACGATAGGATAGGATAGAGGATAGGATAGGATAGATGATAGGATAGGATAGATGATAGGACAGAGGATAGGATAGGATAGAGGATAGGATAGGATAGAGGATAGGATAGGATAGAGGATAGGATAGGATAGAGGATAGGATAGGATAGAGGATAGGATAGGATAGAGGATAGGATAGGATAGAGGATAGGATAGGATAGAGGATAGGATAGGATAGAGGATAGGATAGGATAAAGGATAGGATAGGATAGAGGTTGGATAGGATAGAGGATAGGATAGGATAGAGGATTGGATAGACGATAGGATAGGATAGAGGATAGGATAGGATAGATGATAGGATAGGATAGATGATAGGATAGACGATAGAATAGGATAGAGGATAGGATAGGATAGAGGATAGGATAGGATAGAGGATAAGATAGGATAGAGGATAGGATAGGACAGAGGATAGGATAGGGGATTTGATAGGATAGAGGATAGGATAGGATAGAGGATAGGATAGGATAGAGGATAGGATAGGATAGAGGATAGGATAGGGGATTTGATAGGATAGAGGATAGGATAGGATAGAGGATAGGTTAGGATAGAGGATAGGATAGGATAGAGGATAGGATAGGATAGAGGATAGGATAGGGGATTTGATAGGATAGAGGATAGGATAGGATAGAAGATAGGATAGGATAGAGGATAGGAAACGATAGAGGATAGGATAGGATAGGATAGACGATAGGATAGGATAGAGGATAGGATAGGATAGAGGATAGGATAGAGGATAGGATAGAGGATAGGATAGGATAGATGATAGGATATGATAGAGGATAGGATAGGATAGAGGATAGGATAGGATAGAGGATTGGATAGACGATAGGATAGGATAGATGATAGGATAGGATAGATGATAGGATAGGATAGATGATAGGATAGACGATAGGATAGGATACAGGATAGGATAGGATAGAGGATAGGATAGGATAGAGGATAAGATAGGATAGAGGATAGGATAGGACAGAGGATAGGATAGGGGATTTGATAGGATAGAGGATAGGATACGATAGAGGATAGGATGGATAGAGGATAGGATAGGATAGAGGATAGGATAGGGGATTTGATAGGATAGAGGATAGGATAGGATAGAGGATAGGTTAGGATAGAGGATAGGATAGGATAGAGGATAGGATAGGATAGAGGATAGGATAGGGGATTTGATAGGGTAGAGGATAGGATAGGATAGAAGATAGGATAGGACAGAGGATAGGATAGGATAGAGGATTGGATAGGATAGAGGATAGGTCATAGGATAGGATAGAGGATAGGATAGGGGATTTGATAGGATAGAGGATAGGATAGGATAGAGGATAGGATAGGATAGGACAGAGGATAGGATAGGGGATTTGATAGGATAGAGGATAGGATAGGATAGAAGATAGGATCGGATAGAGGATAGGATAGGATAGAGGATAGGATAGGATAGAGGATAGGATAGGATAGAGGATAGGATAGACGATAGGATAGGATAGAGGATAGGATAGGATAGAGGATAGGATAGGATAGAGGATAGGATAGGACAGAGGATAGGATAGACGATAGGATACGATAGAGGATAGGATAGGATAGAGGATAGGATAGGATAGAGCATAGGATAGGATAGAGGATAGGATAGGGGATTTGATAGGATAGAGGATAGGATAGGATAGAAGATAGGATAGGATAGAGGACAGGATAGGATAGAGGATAGGATAGGATAGAGGATTGGATAGGATAGAGGATAGATGATAGGATAGGATAGAGGATACGATAGGGGATTTGATAGGATAGAGGATAGGATAGGATAGAGGATAGGATAGGGGATTTGATAGGATAGAGGATAGGATAGGATAGAGGATGGGATAGCGGATAGGATATAGGATAGGATAGGATAGAGGACAGGATAGGATAGAGGATTTAATAGGATACAGGAAAGGATAGGATTGAGGATAGATAATAGGATAGGATAGAGGATAGGATAGGATAGAGGATTGGATAGGATAGAGGATAGATGATAGGATAGGATAGAGGATAGGATAGGATAGAGGATAGGATAGGATAGAGGATAGGATAGACGATAGGAGAGGATAGAGGATAGGATAGGATAGAGGACAGGGTAGGATAGAGGATTGGATAGGATACAGGATAGGATAGGATAGAGGATTGGATAGGATACAGGAAAGGATAGGATTGAGCATAGATGATAGGATAGGATAGAGACTGGCATAGGATACAGGATAGGATAGGATAGAGGATAGGATAGGGGATTTGATAGGATAGAGGATAGGATAGGATAGAGGATAGGCTAGGATATAGGATAGGATAGGGGATAGGATAGGGGATTTGATAGGATAGAGGATAGGATACGATAGAAGATAGGATAGGATAGAGGATAGGATAGGATAGAGGATAGGATAGGATAGAGGATAGGATAGGATAGAGGATAGGATAGGATAGAGGATAGGATAGACGATAGGATAGGATAGAGGATAGGGTAGGATAGAGGATAGGATAGGATACAGGATAGGATAGGATAGAGGATAGGATATGATAGAGGTTAGGATAGGATAGAGGATAGGATAGGATAGAAGATAGGATAGGATAGAGGATTGGATAGGATAGAGGATAGATGATAGGATAGGATAGAGGATAGGATAGGGGATTTGATAGGATAGAGGATAGGATAGGATAGAGGATAGGATAGGACAGAGGATAGGATAGGATAGAGGATTGGATAGGATAGAGGATAGGTGATAGGATAGGATAGAGGATAGGATAGGGGATTTGATAGGATAGAGGATAGGATAGGATAGAGGATAGGATAGACGATAGGATAGGATAGAGGATAGGATAGGATAGAGGATAGGATAGGATAGAGGATAGGATAGGATAGAGGATAGGATAGGACAGAGGATAGGATAGACGATAGGATACGATAGAGGATAGGATAGGATAGAGGATAGGATAGGATAGAGGATAGGATAGGACAGAGGATAGGATAGACGATAGGATACGATAGAGGATAGGATAGGATAGAGGATAGGATAGGATAGAGGATAGGATAGGGGATTTGATAGGATAGAGGATAGGATAGGATAGAGGATAGGATAGGACAGAGGATAGGATAGGGGATTTGATAGGATAGAGGATAGGATAGGATAGAAGATAGGATCGGATAGAGGATAGGATAGGATTGAGGATAGGATAGGATAGAGGAAAGGATAGGATAGAGGATAGGATAGACTAGAGGATAGGATAGAGGATAGGATAGACGATAGGATAGGATAGAGGATAGGATAGGATAGATGATAGGATAGGATAGAGGATAGGATAGGATAGAGGATAGGATATTGGATTTGATAGGATATAGGATAGGATAGGATAGAAGATAGGATAGGATAGAGGATAGGATAGGACAGAAGATAGGATAGGGGATAGGATAGGATAGAAGATAGGATAGGATAGACGATAGGATAGAAGATAGGATAGAATAGAGGACAGGATAGGATAGAGGATAGGATAGGATAGAGGATTGGATAGGATAGAGGATAGATGATAGGATAGGATAGAGGATAGGATAGGATAGAGGATAGGATAGGATAGAGGATAGGATAGACGATAGGATAGGATAGAGGATAGGATAGACGATAGGATAGGATAGAGGATAGGATAGGATAGAGGATAGGATAGGATAGAGGATAGGATAGGATAGAGGATAGGATAGGATAGATGATAGGATAGGATAGAGGATAGGATAGGATAGAGGATAGGATAGACGATAGGAGAGGATAGAGGATAGGATAGGATAGAGGATAGGATAGGATAGAGGACAGGGTAGGATAGAGGATTGGATAGGATACAGGATAGGATAGGATAGAGGATTGGATAGGATACAGGAAAGGATAGGATTGAGGATAGATGATAGGATAGGATAGAGGCTGTCATAGGATACAGGATAGGATAGGATAGAGGATAGGATAGGGGATTTGATAGGATAGAGGATAGGATAGGATAGAGGATAGGCTAGGATATAGGATAGGATAGGGGATAGGATAGGGGATTTGATAGGATAGAGGATAGGATACGATAGAAGATAGGATAGGATAGAGGATAGGATAGGATAGAGGATAGGATAGGATAGAGGATAGGATAGGATAGAGGATAGGATAGGATAGAGGATAGGATAGACGATAGGATAGGATAGAGGATAGGATAGGATAGAGGATAGGATAGGATAGGGGATAGGATAGGATACAGGATAGGATAGGATAGAGGATAGGATATGATAGAGGTTAGGATAGGATAGAGGATATGATAGGATAGAAGATAGGATAGGATAGAGGATTGGATAGGATAGAGGATAGATGATAGGATAGGATAGAGGATAGGATAGGGGATTTGATAGGATAGAGGATAGGATAGGATAGAGGATAGGATAGGACAGAGGATAGGATAGGATATAGGATTGGATAGGATAGAGGATAGGTGATAGGATAGGATAGAGGATAGGATAGGGGATTTGATAGGATAGAGGATAGGATAGGATAGAGGATAGGATAGGATAGGACAGAGGATAGGATAGGGGATTTGATAGGATAGAGGATAGGACAGGATAGAAGATAGGATCGGATAGAGGATAGGATAGGATAGGATAGAGGATAGGATAGGATAGAGGATAGGATAGACGATAGGATAGGATAGAGGATAGGATAGGATAGAGGATAGGATAGGATAGAGGATAGGATAGGATAGAGGATAGGATAGGACAGAGGATAGGATAGACGATAGGATACGATAGAGGATAGGATAGGATAGAGGATAGGATAGGATAGAGCATAGGATAGGGGATTGGATAGGATTGGATAGAGGATAGGGTAGGATAGAGGATAGGATAGAGGATAGGATAGGATAGAGGACAGGATAGGATAGAGGATAGGATAGGATAGAGGATTGGATAGGATAGAGGATAGATGATAGGATAGGATAGAGGATAGGATAGGGGATTTGATAGGATAGAGGATAGGATAGGATAGAGGATATGATAGGACAGAGGATAGGATAGGGGATTTGATAGGATACAGGATAGGATAGGATAGAAGATAGGATCGGATAGAGGATAGGATAGGATAGAGGATAGGACAGACGATAGGATAGGATAGAGGATAGGATAGGATAGAGGACAGGATAGGATAGAGGATAGGATAGGATAGAGGACAGGGTAGGATAGAGGATTGGATAGGATACAGGATAGGATAGGATAGAGGATTGGATAGGATACAGGAAAGGATAGGATTGAGGATAGATGATAGGATAGGATAGAGACTGGCATAGGATACAGGATAGGATAGGATAGAGGATAGGATAGGGGATTTGATAGGATAGAGGATAGGATAGGATACAGGATAGGCTAGGATATAGGATAGGATAGGGGATAGGATAGGTGATTTGATAGGATAGAGGATAGGATACGATAGAAGATAGGATAGGATAGAGGATAGGATAGGATAGAGGATAGGATAGGATAGAGGATAGGATAGGATAGAGGATAGGATAGACGATAGGATAGGATAGAGGATAGGATAGGATAGAGGATAGGATAGGATAGAGGATAGGATAGGACAGAGGATAGGATAGACGATAGGATACGATAGAGGATAGGATAGGATAGAGGATAGGATAGGAAAGAGCATAGGATAGGGGATTGGATAGGATAAGATAGAGGATAGGGTAGGATAGAGGATAGGATAGAGGATAGGATAGGATAGGATAGAGGACAGGATAGGATAGAGGATAGGATAGGATAGAGGATTGGATAGGATAGAGGATAGATGATAGGATAGGATAGAGGATAGGATAGGGGATTTGATAGGATAGAGGATAGGATAGGATAGAGGATAGGATAGGACAGAGGATAGGATAGGGGATTTGATAGGATGGAGGATAGGATAGGATAGAAGATAGGATCGGATAGAGGATAGGATAGGATTGAGGATAGGATAGAATAGAGGATAGGATAGGATAGAGGATAGGATAGAGGATAGGATAGGATAGAGGATAGGATAGGACAGAGGATAGGATAGGGGATTTGATAGGATAGAGGATAGGATAGGATAGAAGATAGGATCGGATAGAGGATAGGATAGGATAGAGGATAGGATAGGATAGAGGATAGGATGGGGACCGAGGGGATATGGGCTTAGTAGTGGTGACTCGGATCCACTACAAGGTATGCCACAGTGGTGGCGGTCATATCCCTAAAATCCTCTACGCTCCACCTCCTCGTGGTGGTCCCTGGGAACACACATAGTTGTGTGTTGCTAACGGAGCGAGGGGTATTCCGCGGAAAGTAGTCCCAATGATGTATGAGGCGATGCCGGCGGGATCTTCGGATCCTGGCAGGGCCTCCCTTGCCGGTAAGGCTCACACGGAGGGATAAAAAACCGCGGAATGGGTCCTGCGATAACGACCGGGGAGGTCGCCGCAGGGCCCTTGCCGTAAACCGGTGGTCATGTTTTACCGGAACGGTGGTCTTGCCTTAATCGGCCGGGCCGCGAGGATGATAACCTCTATAAAAATCCCTAATGCCCTAAGCTTAGGTGCGCGGTGAGAGGGTACGCCCTGGCTACAGGGCGCGGCTGGTGGGGTACATCAGCCACTAGCGCACCATCTCTGGATACCTGGCGAACTCCAGTTGAAATTAGCCTTACCCGGGCAAGGAGGCTCTGCCCGGGCGGACGTGTTTTTTCCTGCCAATCTCGTGGGACCAGATATGGAATCGTATAATAAAAACCTTGATGTTGTGGGGGAGGCTGCCGATACGGCAGCAGCTGCGGCGGGGGAAGAGACGGCAGCGGTCACTGACGGGGAGGGGATGGCAACGATTACTGCCGGGGAGGACGCGGTCGTGGTCATCGCGGACGAGGACTCGGATGGGGATGAAACAATCATCTCCATCTCGAGCTCCGTCGGCTCGATCGTGACGCGCGGGGGCGCGGAGAAGCGGGGCGCGACATCTGGGGTCTCTGACCCCAAGCGTGCCCGGTTAGAGGGGGGGCAGCACACCCGCGGCGGGTCGGTGTCGCGGACGGACCCCGGGGAGGGCTCGTCGGGGACGCCCACCATGGATCTGGCCCTCGGCGGCCGCGCCGAGAGGAGTCAGACGAGGAGGGTGGATGACCTCATCGAGCTGGGTGGGAGGATGCCGACAGCGCAGCTAGTAGGGGAGGTGGAGGAGGCGATGTTGAGGGTGGAGAGAGTCTCCACCGTCTCAAAGGGCCTCAAGGGGGACCTGGCTAAAGACTTGCGGGATTGTTCTGCAGTCGCCAGGGCCCACTGCACCACCTTGATGCAGCGGTGCTTTACCGGGATGGCGTGGCAGGGTAGCCAGGAGGTGGCCCGCCTCCGCGAGCAGAACGCGGCCCTCGCGAAGGAGGCGGGTGACCTCCGGGCGAGGCTCCGGTCAATGGAGGCCGGGCGGCGGGCGAACACCGACAGCGGTCGCCGGGCGGGACATGCGCCAATAGGGGAAGCGCCCCCCGCCTCCTCGACAGCGGGGGTCCGTACGCGGGGGATGGAGGCGATGGGACCGTCGGGGGAGGGAGCGGGAGTTTTGGACTCCGAAGCCCTGCTTCTCCGGGTCGGCGCGCTGATAACGGCCAGGAACCGGGAGCTAGAGGCCCGGATGGAGGAGCGGTTCCGGACGATTCTGGCCGGTTTGGCCCCGGCCCTCCGGGCGGAGGGTAAATCGGCGCGCGAGGCGACGCCGGTGGCTTCTCTGCCGGCGACGTCTGTCACCAAGGGGACTGGACCGGTGGTCGTGTCCAACGTGAGGGTGGTGCCCCCCGTTATCATTCCGCCACCGGTCGTCCCGGCCTCGTGGATGGAGGTGACGAGCAAGGCGGCGAAGAGGGCCAAGAAGAAGATGGCCGCGGAGGAGGCTGCGGCGAGAGCAGCCGCGGCCGAGGCAGCTGCCGCCGCTTCACGGCTGCAGGCTGCGTGGGAGCCGAGGGCGGCGGGCGGCGCACGAGTGCAGGGCGGCGCGAGCGCGGCGAAGCCCGCCGCCGGGAGGGACGGTGGCCTGGGACGCACCCCCAGAACGGGAGCAGTGGCCATCACCATCCCCGAGAGCTGCAAGCTCACTTATTCGGAGGTGATGGCCAGGGCAAAAGAGAGGGTGGACCTCAAGGCTATCGGGATCGAGTCGGGGGTGCTTCCCAGGCGGTCGAAAACCGGCGGGATCCTCCTGGAGGTCAGGGGCACGGGGTGCCAGGAGAAGGCACGGGCCCTCTCCGGGAGGATCGCCGAGGCGCTTGGGGGGACCGGGGTTAAGGTCTCCCAGGCGGTCAAGCGCGGCGAGGTGCGCGTGGCGGGCCTGGACGACTCGGTGTCGCCCGGGGACGTAGCGGCGGCGCTGGCGGCGGCGGGGGGGTGTTCCGCGGCGGAGTTCCGGGTCGACGAGATCCGCAGACCCGCCTCGGAGCAGGCGCTGGGCTCCTGTTGGGCCCAGGGCCCCCTCGCGGCCGTCAAGAAAGTGTTGGCGGGAGGCCGGCTGCTGGTCGGCTGGTCCTCGGCCCGCGTCGAGGCGCTGAGGGAGCGGCCCCTCCAATGCTTCCGTTGTTTGGAGACGGGGCACACGCGGGCGACATGCAAGAGCGCGGTCGACAGAGGCGCGATGTGCTACCGCTGCGGGGCGGCGGAGCACCGGGCTTCGGCCTGTAAGGCCGCCCCCAGGTGTCCGCTCTGCGCGGACCTGGGGAGACCATCGGGCCATAGATTCGGGGCCAAAGCGTGTGCCCCGGCTCCCAAGAGGGGCCGCGCGGCGACGAAAGAGAAGGGCGCGTCTGGGGCTGCATCCGCGCAGCGGCCGCAGACGGCGCCGGGGGCCCGGACCTCCCAGGGAGGGGACTCTGCAGAGCCCATGTTAGAGTAGGTACTTTTAATCCTACTCCGGTTCTGCAGGCGAACCTCAACCACTCGCGCGCGGCACAGGACCTGTTTGTCCAAGCCGTGCGCGAGTGGGGGACTGGGCTGGCAGTTGCGGCGGAGCCGTACGCAATCCCCGAACACCCCTTCTGGGTGGGGGACGAGATCGGCTCCGTAGTAATAGTGGCGGGAAGCCGCCCCGGGTCCCCGTCGGTCTCCCTTCTGGAGCGGGGCGAGGGATTCGTGGCGGTGCAATGGGGGGACATCGCGGTTGTCGGGATCTACATCTCGCCGAGCTGTGGCCTCGATCAATTTCGGGGGTTCCTGGGCGGGCTGAACAGCTGCATCGCGCGGTGCAGCGCCCGCCCGGTTCTCGTTTTGGGAGACTTCAATGCCCACGCGGTATCGTGGGGGAGTCCCAGGACGACCACTAGGGGTAGCGAGGTGTTAACCTGGGCGGCCGGCCTGGATCTCCGGTTGATTAACCGGGGATCCACGCCGACGTGCGTGCGTCCGCAGGGGGTCTCGATTGTCGACCTGACATGGGGGACTCCCTCGGCCGTGCGCCGGGTGTCGGGATGGAGGGTGGCCGAGGAGATAGAGATTGCGTCAGACCATACGCCCATCGTCATGGACGTGTGGCCCACCCTCCACGCGCGGGATTCCCGGCCGGGCCGGGGGGACCGACGGCCGCGATGGGCCTTGAAGCGGCTGGACGCGGACGCGTTCGGTGCCGCGGTAGCCGCGGCGACATGGACGGGGCCGGCCCTGTCGGAGCTGGCGCCTGCGCAAGGGGCGAGGCGGCTGCGGGAGGTAATGACGGCGGTGTGCGACACCGCCATGCCCCGCAGCCGGTTCGCCCCCAGGAGGGCGGCGTACTGGTGGTCCGCCGGCATTGCGGAGCTCCGGCGTGCCTGCAATGCCGCGCGGCGTCGGTACGGCCGAGCGCGTAGGAGGCGCGACGACGAGGAGGCGACGGCGAGGCTCGGCGGGGAGTACCGAGCCGCGCTCGGGGTTCTCCGCAGGGCTATCGCGCGGGCCAAGGCCGACGCGTGGTCGGAGCTCGTCGGCACGGTGGACTCCGATCCATGGGGGCGCCCGTACAAGCTTGTCATGAACAAGCTGCGCGCGTGGGCGCCTCCGGTGACGGAGTCGATGGACCCCCACCTGCTCGAGGGAGTGGTGGCGTCCCTCTTCCCGCGAGAGGGGGGACAACTGCGCCGCTCCCATTGGGAACAGGAGCCTCTCTCCTGGTCCGCAGAGTGGGAGGTGTCGGCCGGCGAGCTGGGTGAGGCGATGGCCAGGGCGCGGCGGGTGGGCCACAAGGCCCCGGGCCCGGACGGGGTGCCGGGCCGCGCGTTGGTCTTGGCCCTGGAGGGGGGACTCGCCGCCGAACTCCGGCAGCTGTATAACGGCTGTCTGAGGGAGGGGGTGTTCCCCACGGAGTGGAAGTCGGGCAGGTTGGTCCTCCTTCCGAAGGGGGGCAAGTCCCGGGACTCGCCCTCAGGGTACCGGCCAATTTGTCTGCTGGACGAGGCGGGGAAGTTGTTCGAGCGCGTACTCGTTGGACGCCTCGTCCGGCACCTGTCGGCGGGAGGGGTCCCCGATCTGAGCGGGGTTCAATTCGGCTTCCGGGAGGGTCTCTCCACCGTCGACGCTATTCAGCGGGTGAGGGCTCTCTCGGAGGCCTGTACGAGGGGGGGCGGTGTTGCGTTGGCGATATCCTTGGATATCGCTAACGCGTTCAACACCGTCCCCTGGGATCGGATAATGGAGGCCCTGGTCTTCCACCGGGTGCCTCTGTATCTCAGAAGGGTGATCGGGAGCTATCTCTCCGACAGGGGTATAGAGTATCCCGGCCGGTACGGGATGGTGCGCAGGGGCGTCGTGCGCGGGGTTCCGCAGGGCTCGGTGTTGGGCCCGTTGCTGTGGAATCTTGCGTACGATCGCGTCCTGCGGGAGGAGATGCCTCCCGGGGTCAGCCTGACGTGTTACGCCGACGACACGCTGGTATTGGCCACCGGGAGGTATGCGAAGGAGGCCATCTGCCTGGCGGAGCGCGGCGCGTGGCGCGCGGTGCGCGCGATCCGGTCGCTGGGCCTAGAGGTGTCCGTCGAGAAAACCAGGGCCATGTGGTTTCTCCGTTCGGCCCGGTTGGCGGCGCCTCCCCAGTGCTGGATCTGCGTGGGGGAGGGGATGGTCAAGGTCGGGTCCCAGATGCGGTACCTGGGACTCGAGCTTGACGGCCGGTGGCGTTTTGACCGCCACCTTGAGTCGCTGGCGCCCCGGGCGGAGAGGGCGACCGCTGCGCTCGGTCGCCTTCTCCCGAATCTCGGGGGACCCTGTGGACGGGTGCGTCGTCTGTTCGCGGTGGTGGTGCGAGTTTTGGTCCTGTACGGAGCCCCTGTATGGGCGCGCGATGTCTTGGCTAGGGGGCGCAGTGGCGGCACACGGTCGCTGCTGCGTCGCATCGAGCGCAGGCTGGCCATAGGCATCGTGCGGGGGTACCGCACCATTTCATACGCGACGGCGATGGTGATGTCGGGGCTGATCCCCCTCGAGCTGGAGGCCCGCGTGTTGGCGGATGTGCATACGCACTCCAGGGAACTCCGGCTCCGGGGGGTGGCCCCGGATCAGGCGCGGCTCATGGTGGATGAGCTCAGGCGACATGCTCGGCGGCACGCAGCCCGGGAGTGGCGCGATAGCCTTCCCGGGACGAGGGAGGGCGAGAGGCGGGCCGTTCGGGCCATCCTCCCGGTGTTCGATCAATGGAACAGGGGATGGATGGGGCATAGGGTCTCCTACCGTGTGACGCAGGTGATGAGCGGGCACGGGTGCTTCGGCGACTACCTGTGTCGCATCGGGAGGGAGACCGAGGAGGCGTGTCACCACTGCGGCGAGCCGCGGGACACGGCGCAACACACTCTGGAGGAGTGTCCGGCATGGGGGGGAGAGCGCCGTGCCCTGCGGCGCGCGGTGGGCCACGACCTCTCGCTCCCGGCTGTCGTCGCTGCGGCAGCCGGTGGCGAGGAGGCGTGGAGGGGGTTCGCTTCCTTCTGCGAGCGGGTTATGCTGCGGAAGGAGGCTGCGGAACGGGATCGGGAGCGTAATCACGATCCCGGCCGAAGGGGGGGGAGGCGGCGCAGGGTACGCCCCGGGGGCGTACCCCCGTTGCGACGCCTCTGACGCGAGCGGGGACGCCCTTGATGATCTCGAGGCGGGGGATCGGATATCCCCTTACACTCGGTCACCAACGGCGTCCCCGGAGGCCGCCGGGCATCTCGAGCGGGGGCTCGGATGCTCATCGGGCGGCCTAACAGGGGGGAAGGCGCCACGTCGTCCGTTGCGTGGTGCCTTCGGATAGAGTAGGTACGGGAGGGGGCCGCGTCCCCCCCTGGGTGGTATGCTAAGGCGGGGGCACACCGGATTGACATGCGCGCGCAGAGCACGGGTGCCCCCAGGAGTCTAGGGACGGACGGGGAGGAGTTAGTGGGTATACTCGGCGTTGCACCAACCAGCCGAGGAGTCCCACATAACCCGGACCACCCCCCCCGGGGGGGTTCGGGTATCCGTAACGAGATTACCTCCTCGGAAAAAAAAAAAAAAAAAAAAAAAAAAAATAGGATAGAGGATAGGATAGGATAGGATAGAGGATAGGATAGGATAGAGGATAGGATAGACGATAGGATAGGATAAAGGATAGGATAGACGATAGGATAGGATAGAGGATTGGATAGGATACAGGAAAGGATAGGATTGAGGATAGATGATAGGATAGGATAGAGACTGGCATAGGATACAGGATAGGATAGGATAGAGGATAGGATAGGGGATTTGATAGGATAGAGGATAGGATAGGATAGAAGATAGGATAGGATAGAGGATAAGATAGGATAGAGGATAGGATAGGATTGAGGATAGGATAGGATAGAGGATAGGATAGGATAGAGGATAGGATAGACGATAGGATAGGATAGAGGATAGGATAGGATAGAGGATAGGATAGGATAGAGTATAGGATAGGATAGGATAGACGATAGGATAGGATAGAGGATAGGATAGGATAGAGGATAGGATAGAGGATAGGATAGAGGATAGGATAGAGGATAGGATAGGATAGAGAATAGGATAGGATAGAGGATGGGATATGATATAGGATAGGATGGGATAGGGGATAGGATAGGATAGAGGATAGGATAGAGGATAGTATAGACGACAGGATAAGATAGAGGATAGGATAGGATAGAGTATAGGATAGGATAGAGGATAGGATAGGGGATTTGATAGGATAGAGGATATGATAGGATAGAGGATAGGATAGGATAGAGGATAGGATAGGATAGAGGATAGGGTAGGATGGAGGATAGGATAGACGATAGGATAGGATAGAGGATAGGATAGGATAGAGGATAGGATAGGATAGAGGATAGGATAGGATAGAGGATAGGATAGGATAGAGGATAGGATAGACGATAGGATAGGATAGAGGATAGGATAGACGATAGGATAGGATAGAGGATTGGATAGGATACAGGAAAGGATAGGATTGAGGATAGATGATAGGATAGGATAGAGACTGGCATAGGATACAGGATAGGATAGGATAGAGGATAGGATAGGGGATTTGATAGGATAGAGGATAGGATAGGATAGAAGATAGGATCGGATAGAGGATAGGATAGGATAGAGGATAGGATAGGATAGAGGATAGGATAGGATAGAGGATAGGATAGACGATAGGATAGGATAGAGGATAGGACAGGATAGAGGATAGGATAGGATAGAGGATAGGATAGGATAGAGGATAGGATAGGATAGAGGATAGGATACGGTAGAGGATAGGATACGGTAGAGGATAGGATAGGATAGAGGATAGGATAGGATAGAGGATAGGATAGGATAGAGGATAGGATAGGATAGAGGATAGGATAGACGACAGGATAAGATAGAGGATAGGATAGGATAGAGTATAGGATAGGATAGAGGATAGGATAGGGGATTTGATAGGATAGAGGATAGGATAGGATAGAGGATTGGATAGGATAGAGGATAGATGATAGGATAGGATAGAGGATAGGATAGGGGATTTGATAGGATAGAGGATAGGATAGGATAGAGGATAGGATAGGATAGAAGATAGGATCGGATAGAGGATAGGATAGGATAGAGGATAGGATAGGATAGAGGATAGGATAGGATAGAGGATAGGATAGGATAGAGGATAGGATAGACGATAGGATAGGATAAAGGATAGGATAGACGATAGGATAGGATAGAGGATTGGATAGGATACAGGAAAGGATAGGATTGAGGATAGATGATAGGATAGGATAGAGACTGGCATAGGATACAGGATAGGATAGGATAGAGGTTAGGATAGGGGATTGGATAGGATAGAGGATAGATGATAGGATAGGATAGAGGATAGGATAGGGGATTTGATAGGATAGAGTATAGGATAGGATAGAGGATAGGATAGGATAGAGGACAGGATAGGATAGAGGATTGGATAGGATACAGGAAAGGATAGGATTGAGGATAGATGATAGGATAGGATAGAGGATAGGATAGGACAGAGGATAGAATAGACGATAGGATAGGATAGAGGATAGGATAGGATAGAGGATAGGATAGGACAGAGGATAGGATAGACGATAGGATAGGATAGAGGATAGGATAGGATAGAGGATAGGATAGGATAGAGCATAGGATAGGGGATTGGATAGGATAGGATAGAGGATAGGATAGGATAGAGGATAGGATAGAGGATAGGATAGGATAGAGGACAGGATAGGATAGAGGATAGGATAGGATAGAGGATTGGATAGGATAGAGGATAGATGATAGGATAGGATAGAGGATAGGATAGGGGATTTGATAGGATAGAGGATAGGATAGGATAGAGGATAGGATAGGACAGAGGATAGGATAGGGGATTTGATAGGATAGAGAATAGGATAGGATAGAAGATAGGATCGGAGAGAGGATAGGATAGGATAGAGGATTGGATAGGATACAGGATAGGATAGGATAGAGGATAGGATAGGGGATTTGATAGGATAGAGGATAGGATAGGATAGAGGATAGGATAGACGATAGGATAGGATAGAGGATAGGATAGAGGATAGGATAGGATAGAGGACAGGATAGGATAGAGGATTTAATAGGATACAGGAAAGGATAGGATTGAGGATAGATGATAGGATACGATAGAGGATAGGATAGGATAGAGGATAGGATAGGGGATTTGATAGGATAGAGGATAGGATAGGATACAGGATAGGATAGGATAGAGGATAGGATAAGATAGAGGATAGGATAGACGATAGGATAGGATAGAGGATAGGATAGAGGATAGGATAGGATAGAGGATAGGATAGGATAGAGGATAGGATAGGATAGAGGATAGGATAGGATAGAGGATAGGATAGGATAGAGGATAGGATAGGATAGAGGATAGGATAGACGATAGGATAGGATAGAGGATAGGATAGGATAGAGGATAGGATATTGGATTTGATAGGATATAGGATAGGATAGGATAGAAGATAGGATAGGATAGAGGATTTAATAGGATACAGGAAAGGATAGGATTGAGGATAGATGATAGGATAGGATAGAAGATAGGAGCGGATAGAGGATTGGATAGGATAGGATAGAGGATAGGATAGGGGATTTGACAGGATAGAGGATAGGATAGGATAGAAGATAGGATAGGATAGAGGATAAGATAGGATAGAGGATAGGATAGGATTGAGGATAGGATAGGATAGAGGATACGATAGGATAGAGGATAGGATAGACGATAGGATAGGATAGAGGATAGGATAGGATAGAGGATAGGATAGGATAGAGGATAGGATAGGATAGAGTATAGGATAGGATAGGATAGACGATAGGATAGGATAGAGGATAGGATAGGATAGAGGATAGGATACGATAGAGGACAGGATAGGATAGAGGATTGGATAGGATACAGGAAAGGATCGGATTGAGGATAGATGATAGGATAGGATAGAGGATTGGATAGGATACAGGATAGGATAGGATAGAGGATAGGATAGGGGATTTGATAGGATAGAGGATAGGATAGACGATAGGATAGGATAGAGGATAGGATAGGATAGGATAGAGGATAGGATAGAGGATAGGATAGACGACAAGATAAGATAGAGGATAGGATAGGATAGAGGATAGGATAGGGGATTTGATAGGATAGAGGATATGATAGGATAGAGGATAGGATAGGATAGAGGATAGGATAGGATAGAGGATAGGATAGGGTAGAGGATAGGATAGACGATAGGATAGGATAGAGGATAGGATAGGATAGAGGATAGGATAGGATAGAGAATAGGATAGGATAGAGGATAGGATAGACGACAGGATAAGATAGAGGATAGGATAGGATAGAGTATAGGATAGGATAGAGGATAGGATAGGGGATTTGATAGGATAGAGGATATGATAGGATAGAGGATAGGATAGGATAGAGGATAGGATAGGATAGAGGATAGGATAGGGTAGAGGATAGGATAGACGATAGGATAGGATAGAGGATAGGATAGGATAGAGGATAGGATAGGATAGAGGATAGGATAGGATAGAGGATAGGATAGACGACAGGATAAGATAGAGGATAGGATAGGATAGAGTATAGGATAGGATAGAGGATAGGATAGGGGATTTGATAGGATTGAGGATAGGATAGGATAGAGGATTGGATAGGATAGTGGATAGATGATAGGATAGGATAGAGGATAGGATAGGGGATTTGATAGGATAGAGGATAGGATAGGATAGAGGACAGGATAGGATAGAGGATTGGATAGGATACAGGAAAGGATAGGATTGAGGATAGATGATAGGATAGGATAGAGGATAGGATAGGACAGAGGATAGGATAGACGATAGGATAGGATAGAGGATAGGATAGGATAGAGGATAGGATAGGACAGAGGATAGGATAGACGATAGGATAGGATAGAGGATAGGATAGGATAGAGGATAGGATAGGATAGAGCATAGGATAGGGGATTGGATAGGATAGGATAGAGGATAGGATAGGATAGAGGATAGGATAGGATAGAGCACAGGATAGGATAGAGGATAGGATAGGTAGAGGATTGGATAGGATACAGGACAGGATAGGATGGGGCTGCAGACGCGCAGCGGGAGGGTCGTCGGGGGGACCCCTGAGGAGGGCTCCTCGGGGGCGGGTGCTGAGCAGGTGCTCAGCGACCGCGCCGAGAGGGGCCAGCTCCACAAAATCGCGGAGCTAATGGAGTCCGCGGGGAAGCTGCCGACGGCGCAGCTGGCGGAGGAGGTGGAGGACGCGATGAGACGTGTGGAGGGCGTCTCCACCGTCTCCAGGGGCCTCAAGGGCAATTTTGCCAAGGAGCTCAGAGATTGCTCCGCGCTGGCCAGGGCCTATTGCACTACGCTGGTGCAGCGGGCATACACTGGCACGGCGTGGGGCAATAGCCAGGAGGTCGCCCGTCTCCGCCAACAGACCGAGGCCCTCGCCAAGGAGGTACAGGACCTCCGGGCGAGGCTTCGCGTCGCGGAGGCGGAGAAGCGGGCGGTCGCGGGAAAGACGGCCCCTGGGGCGGTACCCTCCGCCTCCTCAGGCGGGACCGCGGGGACGGGACCGGCGGCGGAAGCGGCGACGCGGGCGGCGGAGGGGGCGGGGGTACTGGACCCTCAAGCCCTTCTCCTCCGCGTCGACGCGATGGTGGCGGCCAGGAATGCCGAGCTGGAAACGAGAATGGAGAATCGTTTCCGGGCAATCCTGGCCGGGATGGTTCCGGCTCTCCAGGGCAGGGGGGGAGGGACGCGCGATGCCCCGCCGGTGGCTTCTCCGCCGGCGGTGGTCGAAACCAAGAGGACTGGGCCGGTGGTGGTGTCCAGCGCCGGGGTGGTGCCACCCGTGGACATCCCGCCGCCGGTCGACCCAGCCTCCTGGTCGGTGGCGAAGTCGAAGTCCGCGAGGAAGGCGGAGAGGAGGCGGGCAGCGGCGGAGGAGAGGGCGGCCATAGCCCTCGCCGCCGAGTTGGCGGCCGCTGCTTCGGCGAAACGGAGGACGGCGACCGGGGGTTCGGCGGTCGGCACGCGAAAGGGGGCCGGCGCGATCACGGCGAAGCCGTCAAGTGGGAGGGTTGTTGCCCTGGGGCGCGCCCCCAAGTCCGGGGCCGTGGCGATCACGATCCCCGAGAGCTGTAAGCTCACCTACGCGGGAGTGATCGCCAGGGCCAGAGAGGCAATAGACCTCAAGGCGCTGGGGATTGAGTCGGGGGTGCTCCCCAGGAGGACCAAGACGGGGGGGATCCTCCTGGAGGTAAAGGGCCCGGAGGGCCAAGAGAAGGCACGGGCCCTCTCCACGAGGGTCTCTGAGGCCTTACAAGGGACTGGGGTTAAAGTCGTCCAGGCCGTCAAGCGAGGCGAGTTGCGCGTCGCTGGCCTGGACGACTCGGTTAGCGCAAGGGAGGTCGCGGCGGCACTTGCGGCTGCGGGGGGGTGCTCGGAGGCCGAGTTCCGGGTCGGAGAGATCCGGAGGTCCGCCTCTGAGCGGGTGCTGGGCTCCTGTTGGGCCCAGGGCCCCCTCGCGGCCGTCAGGAAGGTGGTGGCGGGGGGCCGGCTGCTGGTCGGCTGGTCCTCGGCGCGGGTGGAGGCACTGAGGGAGCGACCCCTTCAGTGCTTCCGCTGCTTGGAGACGGGGCACACGCGGTCGACCTGTAAAAGCACGGTCGACAGGAGCGCGAGGTGCTATCGGTGCGGTGCGACCGAGCACCGCGCCTCGGCCTGCGGGGCTGCCCCCAGATGCCCGCTCTGCGCGGATCTGGGGAGGCCCTCGAACCACAGGTTCGGGGCCAAAGCGTGTGCCCCGGCTCCGAGGAGGGGTCGCGCGGCGGTGAAGGGAAGAGGGGAAAAGTCGGCGGCTGCACCCGCGCAGCAGCAGCCGACTACACCGGGGGCCCAGTCCCACCAGGGGGGGGAGCCTGCAGAGCAAATGTCAGGGTAGGCTGTTTTCAGGCCTATTCCGGTTCTGCAGGCGAACCTCAACCACTCGCGTGCGGCCCAGGACTTGTTTGTCCAGGCCGTGCGCGAGCGGGGGACTGGGTTGGCAGTGGCGGCGGAGCCGTACTCCGTTCCCGATCACCCCTTCTGGGTGGGGGACGAGGCCGGCTCCGTCGCCATAGTGGCGGAGGGCCGCCGCGGGTCCCCGTCGATCTCCCTTCTGGAGAGAGGCGAGGGATTCGTGGCGGTGCGGTGGGGGGACATCGCGGTCGTCGGAGTTTATATCTCGCCGAACCGTGGCCTCGATCATTTTCGGGGGTTCCTGGGCGGGCTGAGTAGCTGCATCGCGCGGTGCAGCGCCCGTCCGGTTCTCGTCCTGGGAGACTTCAATGCCCACGCGGTATCGTGGGGGAGTCCCAGGACGACCACTAGGGGAAGCGAGGTGTTAGACTGGGCGTCCGGCCTGGATCTCCGGTTGATTAACCGGGGATCCACGCCGACGTGCGTGCGGCCGCAGGGTGTCTCTATTGTCGATCTGACATGGGGGACGCCGTCGGCCGTGCGCCGAGTGTCGGGATGGAGGGTGGCGGAAGAACTAGAGCTGGCCTCTGACCACACGCCCATAGTCATGGACGTGTGGCCCGCCGCCCTCTACGCGCGGGATTCCCGGCACGGCCAGGTGGACCGACGGCCGCGATGGGCGTGGAACAGGGCGGACGAGGACCTGTTCCGGGCCGCTGTCGCCGCGGTAACGTGGGGGGGGCCCCAGCCGGCTGGGGGGGCACCGGCGCGCGGGGCGGAGCGGCTCCGGGAGGTGATGACGGCGGTGTGCGACACCGCGGTGCCCCGGAGCCGGTCCGACCATAGAAGGGCGGCGTACTGGTGGTCCGCGGGCATTGCAGAGCTTCGGCGTGCCTGCAATGCCGCGCGGCGCCAGTATGGCCGAGCGCGCAGGAGGCGCGACGACGAGGAGGCGAGGCTCCACGGGGAGTACCGAGCCGCGCTCGGGACTCTCCGGAGGGCCATCGCGAAGGCCAAGGCGGACGCGTGGTCGGAGCTCGTCGGCACGGTGGACGCGGATCCGTGGGGGCGCCCGTATAAGCTTGTAATGAGCAAGCTGCGCGCGTGGGCCCCCCCACTGACGGAATCGATGGACCCTCCCTTACTCGAGGAGGTGGTGACGTCTCTCTTCCCGCGTGAGGGGGGACAGCGACACCGCCTCCATCCGGGCCAGGAGCCTCTCTCCTGGTCCGCGGAGTGGGAGGTGTCAGCCGGCGAGCTCGGGGAGGCGGTGACCAGGGCCCGTCGGGTGGGCCGCAAGGCCCCGGGTCCTGACGGGGTGTCGGGCCGCGCGTTGGTCTTGGCATTGGAGGGGGGGCTCGCTCCCGAACTCAGGCGGCTGTTCAACAGTTGTCTGAGGGAGGGAGTGTTCCCCCCACTATGGAAGTCGGGCAGGCTGGTCCTCCTTCCAAAGGCGGGCAAGTCCCGGGACTCGCCCTCCGGGTACCGGCCAATTTGCTTGCTGGACGAGGCGGGGAAGTTGTTCGAGCGCGTTCTCGTTGGACGCCTCGTCCGGCACCTGTCGGGGGGAGGAGTCCCCGATCTGAGCGAGGCGCAGTTCGGCTTCCGGGGGGGTCTCTCCACCGTCGACGCAATTCGGCGGGTGAGGGCTCTCTCGGGGGCCTGTACGGAGGGGGGCGGTGTTGCGTTGGCGATCTCCTTGGATATCGCCAACGCGTTCAACACCGTCCCCTGGGATAGAATTTCGGAGGCCCTGGTCTTCCACCAGGTGCCTCCGTACCTTAGGAGGGTGATCGGGGACTATCTCTCCGACAGGAGCATAGAATATCCTGGCCGGTACGGGATGATTCGCAGGAGCGTCGTGCGGGGGGTTCCACAGGGCTCGGTGTTGGGCCCGTTGCTGTGGAACCTCGCGTACGACAGCGTCCTGCGGGAGGGGATGCCTCCCGGTGTCAGCCTAACGTGTTACGCCGACGACACGTTGGTGCTTGCCACCGGGAGGTATACGAAGGAGGCCGTCTGCCTGGCGGAGCGCGGCGCGTGGCGCGCGGTACGCGCGATCCGGTCTCTGGGCCTAGAGGTGTCCGTCGCTAAGACCAGGGCCATGTGGTTTTACCACCGGGCCCGGCTGGCGGCGCCTCCCCAGTGCTGGATCGCCGTGGGGGGGGGAGCGGTCGAGGTCGGGTTCCAGATGCGGTACCTGGGACTCGAGCTCGACGGCCTGTGGCGTTTCTGCCGCCACATCGAGTCGCTAGTGCCCCGGGCGGAGAGGGCGACCGCTGCGCTCGGTCGTCTTCTCCCGAACCTCGGGGGACCCTGTGGACGGGTGCGTCGCCTGTTCGCGGTGGTGGTGCGGGTTTTAGTCCTGTACGGAGCCCCTGTGTGGGCGTACGATGTCTTGGCCGGGGGGCGTAGCGGTGTGCGAGCACTGCTGCGCCGAATCGAGCGCAGGCTGGCCATTGGCATCGTGCGGGGGTATCGCACCATCTCTTACGCGACGGCGATGGTGATGTCGGGGCTTATCCCCCTCGAGCTGGAGGCCCGCGTGTTGTCGGACGTACACGGGTACGCCAGGGACCTCCAGCGGAGGGGGATGGCTCCGGATCAGGTGGCGCTCGATGTGGCGGAGTACAGGGGCCGCGCTCGGCGGGCCGCCGCCCGGGAATGGCGCGAAAGCCTTCACGGGACGGAGGAAGGAGGGAGGCGGGCCGTTCGGGCCATCCTCCCCGTGTTCGACCGGTGGAACAGGGGATGGATGGGGCATAGGGTCTCCTACCGAGTGACGCAGGTGATGACCGGGCACGGTTGCTTCGGTGTGTACCTGTGTCGCATCGGGCGGGAGGCCGAGGAGGCGTGTCACCACTGCGGCGAGTCGCGGGACACGGCGCAGCACACTCTGGAGGAGTGTCCAGCGTGGGCGGGTGAGCGCCGTGCTCTGCGGCGCGCAGTGGGCCATGACCTCTCGCTTCCGGCTGTCGTCTCGGCGGCAGCGGGCGGCGAGGGGGCGTGGAGAGGGTTCGCCTCCTTCTGCGAGCAGGTAATGCTGCAGAGGGAGGCTGCGGAACGGGGTCGTGAGCGAAATCACGATCCCGGCCGAAGGGGTGGGAGAAGGAGACGCAGGGCACGCCCCGGGGGCGTGCCTCCGTTGCGGCGTCCTTAACGCGGGCGGGGGCGCCCTTGGTGATCTCGAGGCGGGGGACCGACGGTCTCCTTATACTCGGTTGCCAATGGCGTCCCCGGAGGCCGTCGGACGTCTCGGGCGGGGGCCCGGACGTCCATCGGGCGGCCTAAATGGGGGGGAAGGCTTCACGTCGTCCGTTGCGTGGCGCCTTCGGATAGAGTAGGATAGGGTGGAGGCCGCGTCCCCCACCCAGGGAGGAATGCTAAGGCGGGGGCACACCGGATAGACATGCGCGCGCGGACCACGGGTGCCCCCAGGAGCCTAGGGACGGACGGGGAGGAGTTAGTGGGTATACTCGGCATTGCACCCACCAGCCGAGGAGTCCCACATAACCCGGCCCACTCCCCCCCGGGAGGGGTCGGGTATCCGTAATAGTGATTACCTCCTCGGAAAAAAAAAAAAAAAAAAAAAAAAAAAAAAAAAAAAAAAAAAAAGGATACAGGATAGGATAGGGGATTTGATAGGATAGAGGATAGGATAGGACAGAGGATAGGATAGACGACAGGATAGGATAGAGGATAGGATAGGATAGGATAGAGGATAGGATAGGGGATAGGATAGGATAGAGGATAGGATAGGATAGGATAGGATAGAGGATAGGATAGAGGATAGGATAGGATAGAGGACAGGATAGGATAGAGGATTTAATAGGATACAGGAAAGGATAGGATTGAGGATAGATGATAGGATAGGATAGAGGATAGGATAGGGTAGAGGATTGGATAGGATAGAGGATAGATGATAGGATAGGATAGAGGATAGGATAGGATAGAGGATAGGATAGACGATAGGAGAGGATAGAGGATAGGATAGGATAGAGGATAGGATAGGATAGAGGACAGGATAGGATAGAGGATAGGATAGGACAGAAGATAGGATAGGGGATTTGATAGGATAGAGGATAGGATAGGATAGAAGATAGGATAGGATAGAGGATAGGATAGGATAGAGGATAGGATAGGATAGAGGATTGGATAGGATAGAGGATAGATGATAGGATAGGATAGAGGATAGGATAGGGGATTTGATAGGATAGAGGATAGGATAGGATAGAGGATAGGATAGGACAGAGGATAGGATAGGGGATTTGATAGGATAGAGGATAGGATAGGATAGAAGATAGGATCGGATAGAGGATAGGATAGGATAGAGGATAGGATAGGATAGAGGATAGGATAGGATAGAGGATAGGATAGGATAGAGGATAGGATAGGATAGAGGATAGGATAGAGGATAGGATAGGATAGAGGATAGGATAGACGATAGGATATGATAGAGGATAGGATAGGATAGAGGATAGGATAGGATAGAGGATAGGATAGGATAGAGGATAGGATAGGATAGAGGATAGGATAGGATAGAGGATAGGATAGGATAGAGGATAGGATAGGATAGAGGATAGGATGGACGATAGGATATGATAGAGGATAGGATAGGATAGAGGATAGGATAGGATAGAGGATAGGATAGGATAGAGGATAGGATAGACGACAGGATAAGATAGACGATAGGATAGGATAGAGTATAGGATAGGATAGATGATAGGATAGGGGATTTGATAGGATAGAGGATATGATAGGATAGAGGATAGGATAGGATAGAGGATAGGATAGGATAGAGGATAGGATAGGATAGAGGATAGGATAGACGATAGGATAGGATAGAGGATAGGATAGGATAGAGGATAGGATAGGATAGAGGATAGGATAGGATAGAGGATAGGATACGGTAGAGGATAGGATATGGTAGAGGATTGGATAGGATAGAGGATAGGATAGGATAGAGGAGAGGATAGGATAGAGGATAGGATAGGATAGAGGATAGGATAGGATAGAGGATAGGATAGGATAGAGGATAGGATAGACGATAGGATATGATAGAGGATAGGATAGGATAGAGGATAGTATAGGATAGAGGATAGGATAGGATAGAGGATAGGATAGACGACAGGATAAGATAGAGGATAGGATAGGATAGAGTATAGGATAGGATAGAGGATAGGATAGGATAGAGGACAGGATAGGATAGAGGATTGGATAGGATACAGGAAAGGATAGGATTGAGGATAGATGATAGGATAGGATAGAGGATAGGATAGGACAGAGGATAGAATAGACGATAGGATAGGATAGAGGATAGGATAGGATAGAGGATAGGATAGGACAGAGGATAGGATAGACGATAGGATAGGATAGAGGATAGGATAGGATAGAGGATAGGATAGGACAGAGCATAGGATAGGGGATTGGATAGGATAGGATAGAGGATAGGATAGGATAGAGGATAGGATAGAGGATAGGATAGGATAGAGGACAGGATAGGATAGAGGATAGGATAGGATAGAGGATTGGATAGGATAGAGGATAGATGATAGGATAGGATAGAGGATAGGATAGGGGATTTGATAGGATAGAGGATAGGATAGGATAGAGGATAGGATAGGACAGAGGATAGGATAGGGGATTTGATAGGATAGAGAATAGGATAGGATAGAAGATAGGATCGGAGAGAGGATAGGATAGGATAGAGGATTGGATAGGATACAGGATAGGATAGGATAGAGGATAGGATAGGGGATTTGATAGGATAGAGGATAGGATAGGATAGAGGATAGGATAGACGATAGGATAGGATAGAGGATAGGATAGAGGATAGGATAGGATAGAGGACAGGATAGGATAGAGGATTTAATAGGATACAGGAAAGGATAGGATTGAGGATAGATGATAGGATACGATAGAGGATAGGATAGGATAGAGGATAGGATAGGGGATTTGATAGGATAGAGGATAGGATAGGATACAGGATAGGATAGGATAGAGGATAGGATAAGATAGAGGATAGGATAGACGATAGGATAGGATAGAGGATAGGATAGGATAGAGGATAGGATAGAGGATAGGATAGGATAGAGGATAGGATAGGATAGAGGATAGGATAGGATAGAGGATAGGATAGGATAGAGGATAGGATAGGATAGAGGATAGGATAGGATAGAGGATAGGATAGACGATAGGATAGGATAGAGGATAGGATAGGATAGAGGATAGGATATTGGATTTGATAGGATATAGGATAGGATAGGATAGAAGATAGGATAGGATAGAGGATTTAATAGGATACAGGAAAGGATAGGATTGAGGATAGATGATAGGATAGGATAGAAGATAGGAGCGGATAGAGGATTGGATAGGATAGGATAGAGGATAGGATAGGGGATTTGACAGGATAGAGGATAGGATAGGATAGAAGATAGGATAGGATAGAGGATAAGATAGGATAGAGGATAGGATAGGATTGAGGATAGGATAGGATAGAGGATACGATAGGATAGAGGATAGGATAGACGATAGGATAGGATAGAGGATAGGATAGGATAGAGGATAGGATAGGAACGAGGATAGGATAGGATAGAGTATAGGATAGGATAGGATAGACGATAAGATAGGATAGAGTATAGGATAGGATAGAGGATAGGATACGATAGAGGACAGGATAGGATAGAGGATTGGATAGGATACAGGAAAGGATCGGATTGAGGATAGATGATAGGATAGGATAGAGGATTGGATAGGATACAGGATAGGATAGGATAGAGGATAGGATAGGGGATTTGATAGGATAGAGGATAGGATAGACGATAGGATAGGATAGAGGATAGGATAGGATAGGATAGAGGATAGGATAGACGACAAGATAAGATAGAGGATAGGATAGGATAGAGGATAGGATAGGGGATTTGATAGGATAGAGGATATGATAGGATAGAGGATAGGATAGGATAGAGGATAGGATAGGATAGAGGATAGGATAGGGTAGAGGATAGGATAGACGATAGGATAGGATAGAGGATAGGATAGGATAGAGGATAGGATAGGATAGAGGATAGGATAGGATAGAGGATAGGATAGACGACAGGATAAGATAGAGGATAGGATAGGATAGAGTATAGGATAGGATAGAGGATAGGATAGGGGATTTGATAGGATAGAGGATATGATAGGATAGAGGATAGGATAGGATAGAGGATAGGATAGGATAGAGGATAGGATAGGGTAGAGGATAGGATAGACGATAGGATAGGATAGAGGATAGGATAGGATAGAGGATAGGATAGGATAGAGGATAGGATAGGATAGAGGATAGGATAGACGACAGGATAAGATAGAGGATAGGATAGGATAGAGTATAGGATAGGATAGAGGATAGGATAGGGGATTTGATAGGATTGAGGATAGGATAGGATAGAGGATTGGATAGGATAGAGGATAGATGATAGGATAGGATAGAGGATAGGATAGGGGATTTGATAGGATAGAGGATAGGATAGGATAGAGGACAGGATAGGATAGAGGATTGGATAGGATACAGGAAAGGATAGGATTGAGGATAGATGATAGGATAGGATAGAGGATAGGATAGGACAGAGGATAGGATAGACGATAGGATAGGATAGAGGATAGGATAGGATAGAGGATAGGATAGGACAGAGGATAGGATAGACGATAGGATAGGATAGAGGATAGGATAGGATAGAGGATAGGATAGGATAGAGCATAGGATAGGGGATTGGATAGGATAGGATAGAGGATAGGATAGGATAGATGATAGGATAGGATAGAGCACAGGATAGGATAGAGGATAGGATAGGTAGAGGATTGGATTGGATACAGGATAGGATAGGGGATTTGATAGGATAGAGGATAGGATAGGACAGAGGATAGGATAGACGACAGGATAGGATAGAGGATAGGATAGGATAGGATAGAGGATAGGATAGGGGATAGGATAGGATAGAGGATAGGATAGGATAGGATAGGATAGAGGATAGGATAGAGGATAGGATAGGATAGAGGACAGGATAGGATAGAGGATTTAATAGGATACAGGAAAGGATAGGATTGAGGATAGATGATAGGATAGGATAGAGGATAGGATAGGGTAGAGGATTGGATAGGATAGAGGATAGATGATAGGATAGGATAGAGGATAGGATAGGATAGAGGATAGGATAGACGATAGGAGAGGATAGAGGATAGGATAGGATAGAGGATAGGATAGGATAGAGGACAGGATAGGATAGAGGATAGGATAGGACAGAAGATAGGATAGGGGATTTGATAGGATAGAGGATAGGATAGGATAGAAGATAGGATAGGATAGAGGATAGGATAGGATAGAGGATAGGATAGGATAGAGGATAGGATAGGATAGAGTATAGGATAGGATAGGATAGACGATAGGATAGGATAGAGGATAGGATAGGATAGAGGATAGGATACGATAGAGGACAGGATAGGATAGAGGATTGGATAGGATACAGGAAAGGATCGGATTGAGGATAGATGATAGGATAGGATAGAGGATTGGATAGGATACAGGATAGGATAGGATAGAGGATAGGATAGGGGATTTGATAGGATAGAGGATAGGATAGACGATAGGATAGGATAGAGGATAGGATAGGATAGGATAGAGGATAGGATAGACGACAAGATAAGATAGAGGATAGGATAGGATAGAGGATAGGATAGGGGATTTGATAGGATAGAGGATATGATAGGATAGAGGATAGGATAGGATAGAGGATAGGATAGGATAGAGGATAGGATAGGGTAGAGGATAGGATAGACGATAGGATAGGATAGAGGATAGGATAGGATAGAGGATAGGATAGGATAGAGGATAGGATAGGATAGAGGATAGGATAGACGACAGGATAAGATAGAGGATAGGATAGGATAGAGTATAGGATAGGATAGAGGATAGGATAGGGGATTTGATAGGATAGAGGATATGATAGGATAGAGGATAGGATAGGATAGAGGATAGGATAGGATAGAGGATAGGATAGGGTAGAGGATAGGATAGACGATAGGATAGGATAGAGGATAGGATAGGATAGAGGATAGGATAGGATAGAGGATAGGATAGGATAGAGGATAGGATAGACGACAGGATAAGATAGAGGATAGGATAGGATAGAGTATAGGATAGGATAGAGGATAGGATAGGGGATTTGATAGGATTGAGGATAGGATAGGATAGAGGATTGGATAGGATAGAGGATAGATGATAGGATAGGATAGAGGATAGGATAGGGGATTTGATAGGATAGAGGATAGGATAGGATAGAGGACAGGATAGGATAGAGGATTGGATAGGATACAGGAAAGGATAGGATTGAGGATAGATGATAGGATAGGATAGAGGATAGGATAGGACAGAGGATAGGATAGACGATAGGATAGGATAGAGGATAGGATAGGATAGAGGATAGGATAGGACAGAGGATAGGATAGACGATAGGATAGGATAGAGGATAGGATAGGATAGAGGATAGGATAGGATAGAGCATAGGATAGGGGATTGGATAGGATAGGATAGAGGATAGGATAGGATAGAGGATAGGATAGGATAGAGCACAGGATAGGATAGAGGATAGGATAGGTAGAGGATTGGATAGGATACAGGATAGGATAGGGGATTTGATAGGATAGAGGATAGGATAGGACAGAGGATAGGATAGACGACAGGATAGGATAGAGGATAGGATAGGATAGGATAGAGGATAGGATAGGGGATAGGATAGGATAGAGGATAGGATAGGATAGGATAGGATAGAGGATAGGATAGAGGATAGGATAGGATAGAGGACAGGATAGGATAGAGGATTTAATAGGATACAGGAAAGGATAGGATTGAGGACAGATGATAGGATAGGATAGAGGATAGGATAGGGTAGAGGATTGGATAGGATAGAGGATAGATGATAGGATAGGATAGAGGATAGGATAGGATAGAGGATAGGATAGACGATAGGAGAGGATAGAGGATAGGATAGGATAGAGGATAGGATAGGATAGAGGACAGGATAGGATAGAGGATAGGATAGGACAGAAGATAGGATAGGGGATTTGATAGGATAGAGGATAGGATAGGATAGAAGATAGGATAGGATAGAGGATAGGATAGGATAGAGGATAGGATAGGATAGAGGATTGGATAGGATAGAGGATAGATGATAGGATAGGATAGAGGATAGGATAGGGGATTTGATAGGATAGAGGATAGGATAGGATAGAGGATAGGATAGGACAGAGGATAGGATAGGGGATTTGATAGGATAGAGGATAGGATAGGATAGAAGATAGGATCGGATAGAGGATAGGATAGGATAGAGGATAGGATAGGATAGAGGATAGGATAGGATAGAGGATAGGATAGGATAGAGGATAGGATAGGATAGAGGATAGGATAGACGATAGGATAGGATAGAGGATAGGATAGACGATAGGATAGGATAGAGGATAGGATAGGATAGAGGATAGGATAGACGATAGGATAGGATAGACGATAGGATAGGATAGAGGATAGGATAGGATAGAGGAGAGGATATTGGATTTGATAGGATATAGGATAGGATAGGATAGAAGATAGGATAGGATAGAGGATAGGATAGGACAGAAGATAGGATAGGGGATTTGATAGGATAGAGGATAGGATAGGATAGAAGATAGGATAGGATAGAGGATAGGATAGACGATAGGATAGGATAGAGGATAGGATAGGATAGAGGATAGGATAGGATAGAGGATAGGATAGACGATAGGATAGGATAGAGGATAGGATAGACGATAGGATAGGATAGAGGATAGGATAGGATAGAGGATAGGATAGGATAGGATAGAGGATAGGATAGACGATAGGATAGGATAGAGGATAGGATAGGATAGAGGAGAGGATATTGGATTTGATAGGATATAGGATAGGATAGGATAGAAGATAGGATAGGATAGAGGATAGGATAGGGTAGAAGATAGGATAGGATAGAGGATAGGATAGGATAGAGGATAGGATAGACGATAGGAGAGGATAGAGGATAGGATAGGATAGAGGATAGGATACTATAGAGGACAGGATAGGATAGAGGATTGGATAGGATACAGGAAAGGATCGGATTGAGGTTAGATGATAGGATAGGATAGAGGATTGGATAGGATACAGGATAGGATAGGATAGAGGATAGGATAGGGGATTTGATAGGATAGAGGATAGGATAGGATAGAGGATAGGATAGACGATAGGATAGGATAGAGGATAGGATAGGATAGGATAGAGGATAGGATAGGATAGAGGATTGGATAGGATAGAGGATAGGATAGGATAGAGGATAGGATAGGATAGAGGATAGGATAGGATAGAGGATAGGATAGGATAGAGGATAGGATAGGATAGAGGATAGGATAGGATAGAGGATAGGATAGGATAGAAGATAGGATAGGATAGAGGACAGGATAGGATAGAGGATAGGATAGGATAGAGGATTGGATAGGATAGAGGATAGATGATAGGATAGGATAGAGGATAGGATAGAGGACAGGATAGGATAGAGGATAGGATAGGATAGAGGATTGGATAGGATAGAGGATAGATGATAGGATAGGATAGAGGATAGGATAGGGGATTTGATAGGATAGAGGATAGGATAGGATAGAGGATAGGATAGAGGATAGGATAGAGGATTGGATAGGATAGAGGATTGGATAGGATACAGGATAGGATAGGATAGAGGATAGGATAGGGGATTTGATAGGATAGAGGATAGGATAGGATAGAGGATAGGATAGGATAGAGGATAGGATAGGATAGGATAGAGGATAGGGTAGAGGATAGGATAGAGGATAGGATAGGATAGAGGACAGGATAGGATAGAGGATTTAATAGGATACAGGAAAGGATAGGATTGAGGATAGATGATAGGATAGGATAGAGGATAGGATAGGATAGAGGATAGGATAGACGATAGGATAGGATAGAGGATAGGCTAGGATAGAGGATAGGATAGGGGATAGGATAGGGGATTTGATAGGATAGAGGATAGGATAGGATAGAAGATAGGATAGGATAGAGGATAGGATAGGATAGAGGATAGGATAGGATAGAGGATAGGCAAGGATAGAGGATAGGATAGGGGATAGGATAGGGGATTTGATAGGATAGAGGATAGGATAGGATAGAGGATAGGATAGGATACAGGATAGGATAGGACAGAGGATAGGATATGATAGAGGTTAGGATAGGATAGGGGATAGGATAGGATAGAGGACAGGATAGGATAGAGGATAGGATAGGATAGAGGATTGGATAGGATAGAGGATAGATGATAGGATAGGATAGAGGATAGGATAGGGGATTTGATAGGATAGAGGATAGGATAGGACAGAGGATAGGATAGGGGATTTGATAGGATAGAGGATAGGATAGGATAGAGGATAGGATAGGATAGAGGATAGGATAGGATAGAGGATAGGATAGGATAGAGGATAGGATAGGACAGAGGATAGGATAGACGATAGGATACGATAGAGGATAGGATAGGATAGAGGATAGGATAGGATAGAGCATAGGATAGGGGATTGGATAGGATAGGATAGAGGATAGGGTAGGATAGAGGATAGGATAGAGGATAGGATAGGATAGAGGACAGGATAGGTTAGAGGATAGGATAGGATAGAGGATTGGATAGGATAGAGGATAGATGATAGGATAGGATAGAGGATAGGATAGGGGATTTGATAGGATAGAGGATAGGATAGGATAGAGGATAGGATAGGACAGAGGATAGGATAGGGGATTTGATAGGATAGAGGATAGGATAGGATAGAAGATAGGATCGGATAGAGGATAGGATAGGATTGAGGATAGGATAGGATAGAGGATAGGATACGATAGAGGACAGGATAGGATAGAGGATTGGATAGGATACAGGAAAGGATCGGATTGAGGATAGATGATAGGATAGGATAGAGGATTGGATAGGATACATTATAGGATAGGATAGAGGATAGGATAGGGGATTTGATAGGATAGAGGATAGGATAGAGGATAGGATAGGATAGAGGATAGGATAGGATAGGATAGAGGATAGGATAGAGGATAGGATAGGATAGAGGAGAGGATAGGATAGAGGATTTAATAGGATACAGGAAAGGATAGGATTGAGGATAGATGATAGGATAGGATAGAGGATAGGATAGGATAGAGGATTGGATAGGATAGAGGATAGATGATAGGATAGGATAGAGGATAGGATAGGATAGAGAATAGGATAGACGATAGGAGAGGATAGAGGATAGTATAGGATAGAGGATAGGATAGGATAGAGGACAGGATAGGATAGAGGATAGGATAGGACAGAAGATAGGATAGGGGATTTGATAGGATAGAGGATAGGATAGGATAGAAGATAGGATAGGATAGAGGATAGGATAGGATAGAGGATAGGATAGACGATAGGAGGGGATAGAGGATAGGATAGGATAGGATAGAGGATAGGATAGGATAGAAGATAGGATAGGATAGAGGATAGCATAGGATAGAGGATAGGATAGGATAGAGGATAGGATAGACGATAGGATAGGATAGAGGATAGGATAGGATAGAGGATAGGATAGGATAGAGGACAGGATAGGATAGAGGATAGGATAGGATAGAGGATTGGATAGGATAGAGGATAGATGATCTGATAGGATAGAGGATAGGATAGGGGATTTCATAGGATAGAGGATAGGATAGGATAGAGGATAGGATAGGACAGAGGATAGGATAGGATAGAGGATAGGATAGGATAGAGGATTGGATATGATAGAGGATAGATGATAGGATAGGATAGAGGATAGGATAGGGGATTTGATAGGATAGAGGATAGGATAGGATAGGACAGAGGATAGGATAGGGGATTTGATAGGATAGAGGATAGGATAGGATAGAAGATAGGATCGGATAGAGGATAGGATAGGACAGAGGATAGGATAGACGTTAGGATAGGATAGAGGATAGGATAGGATAGAGGATAGGATAGGATAGAGCATAGGATAGGGGATTGGATAGGATAGGATAGAGGATAGGGTAGGATAGAGGATAGGATAGAGGATAGGATAGGATAGAGGACAGGATAGGATAGAGGATAGGATAGGATAGAGGATAGGATAGGATAGAGGATTGGATAGGATAGAGGATAGATGATAGGATAGGATAGAGGATAGGATAGGGGATTTGATAGGATAGAGGATAGGATAGGATAGAGGATAGGATAGGATAGATGATAAGATAGACGATAGGATAGGATAGATGATAGGATAGACGATAGGATAGGATAGAGGATAGGATAGGATACAGGAAAGGATAGGATGGAGGATAGATGATAGGATAGGATAGAGGCTGGCATAGGATACAGGATAGGATAGGATAGAGGATAGGATAGGATAGAGGATAGGATAGGATAGAGGATAGGATAGGATAGAGGATAGGATAGGATAGAGGATAGGATAGGATAGAAGATAGGATAGGATAGAGGATAGGATAGGACAGAGGATAGGATAGGGGATTTGATAGGATAGAGGATAGGATAGACGATAGGATAGGATAGAGGATAGGATAGGATAGAGGATAGGATAGGATAGAGGATTGGATAGGACACAGGACAGGATAGGATACAGGATAGGATAGGGGATTTGATAGGATAGAGGATAGGATGGGACAGAGGATAGGATAGACGATAGGATAGGGTAGAGGATAGGGTAGGATAGAGGATAGGATAGGATAGAGGATAAGATAGGATAGAGGATAGGATAGACGATAGGATAGGATAGAGGATAGGATAGGATAGAGGATAGGATAGGATAGAGGATAGGATAGGATAGAGGATAGGATAGGATAGAGGATAGGATAGGATAGAGGATAGGATAGACGATAGGATAGGATAGAGGATAGGATAGACGATAGGATAGGATAGAGGATAGGATAGGATACAGGAAAGGATAGGATGGAGGATAGATGATAGGATAGGATAGAGGCTGGCATAGGATACAGGATAGGATAGGATAGAGGATAGGATAGGATAGAGGATAGGATAGGATAGAGGATAGGATAGGATAGAGGATAGGATACGATAGAGGATAGGATAGGATAGAGGATAGGATAGGATAGAGGATAGGATAGGATAGAAGATAGGATAGGATAGAGCATAGGATAGGGGATTGGATAGGATAGGATAGAGGATAGGCTAGGATAGAGGATAGGATAGAGGATAGGATAGGATAGAGGACAGGATAGGATAGAGGATAGGATAGGATAGAGGATTGGATAGGATAGAGGATAGATGATAGGATAGGATAGAGGATAGGATAGGGGATTTGATAGGATAGAGGATAGGATAGGATAGAAGATAGGATAGGATAGAGGATAGGATAGGACAGAGGATAGGATAGGGGATTTGATAGGATAGAGGATAGGATAGACGATAGGATAGGATAGAGGATAGGATAGGATAGAGGATAGGATAGGATAGAGGATTGGATAGGACACAGGACAGGATAGGATACAGGATAGGATAGGGGATTTGATAGGATAGAGGATAGGATTGGACAGAGGATAGGATAGACGATAGGATAGGGTAGAGGATAGGGTAGGATAGAGGATAGGATAGGATAGAGGATAAGATAGGATAGAGGATAGGATAGACGATAGGATAGGATAGAGGATAGGATAGGATAGAGGATAGGATAGGATAGAGGATAGGATAGGATAGAAGATAGGATACGATAGAGGATAGGATAGGATAGAGGATAGGATAGGGGATTTGATAGGATAGAGGATAGGATAGGATAGAAGATAGGATAGGATACAGGATAGGATAGGATAGAGGATAGGATAGGGGATT
The DNA here is from genome assembly GCF_050948215.1 of Halictus rubicundus. NCBI lineage: Eukaryota > Metazoa > Arthropoda > Insecta > Hymenoptera > Halictidae > Halictus > Halictus rubicundus. The sequence goes on along the minus strand of NW_027488835.1, from coordinate 262,633 downwards.
TGATAGGACAGAGGATAGGATAGGATAGACGATAGGATAGGATAGAGGATAGGATAGGATAGAGGATAGGATAGGACAGAGGCTAGGATAGGGGATTTGATAGGATAGAGGATAGGATAGGATAGAGGATAGGATAGGATAGAGGATAGGATAGGATAGAGGATAGGATAGTGTAGAGGATAGGATAGGATAGAAGCTAGGATAGGACAGATGATAGGATAGGGGATTTGATAGGATAGAGGATAGGATAGACGATAGGATAGGATAGAGGATTGGATAGGATACAGGATAGGATAGGATAGAGGAGAGGATAGGATAGAGGATTGGATAGGATAGAGGATAGGATAGGATAGAGGATAGGATAGAGGATTGGATAGGATACAGGAAAGGATCGGATTGAGGATAGATGATAGGATAGGATAGAGGATTGGATAGGATACAGGATAGGATAGGATAGAGGAGAGGATAGGATAGAGGATTGGATAGGATAGAGGATAGGATAGGATAGAGGATAGGATAGAGGATTGGATAGGATAGAGGATTGGATAGGATACAGGAAAGGATCGGATTGAGGATAGATGATAGGATAGGATAGAGGATTGGATAGGATACAGGATAGGATAGGATAGAGGATAGGATAGGGGATTTGATAGGATAGAGGATAGGATAGGATAGAGGATAGGATAGACGAAAGTATAGGATAGAGGATAGGATAGAAGATAGGATAGGATAGAGGATAGGATAGGATAGAGGATAGGATAGGATAGAGGATAGGATAGGATAGAGGATAGGATAGACGATAGGATAGGATAGAGGATTGGATAGGATAGAGGATAGGATAGTGGATAGGATAGGATAGAGGATAGGATAGAGGATAGGATAGGATAGAGGATAGGATATTATAGAGGATAGGATAGGACAGAGGATAGGATAGGGGATTTGATAGGATAGAGGATAGGATAGGATAGAGGATAGGATAGGGGATTTGATAGGATAGAGGATAGGATAGGATAGAAGATAGGATAGGATAGAGGATAGGATAGGGTATAGGAGAGGATAGGTGATTTGATAGGATAGATGATAGGGTAGGATAGAAGATAGGATAGGCTAGATGATAGGATAGGATAGAGGATAGGATAGGATAGAGGATAGGATATGATAGAGGATAGTATAGGATAAAGGATAGGATAGAGGATAGGATAGAGGATAGGATAGGGGATTTTATAGGATAGAGGATAGGATAGGATAGAGGATAGGATAGACGATAGGATAGGATAGAGGATAGGATAGGATAGATGATAGGATAGGATAGAGGAGAGGATAGGATAGAGGATTGGATAGGATAGAGGATAGGATAGGATAGAGGATAGGATAGGATAGAGGATAGGATAGAGGATAGGATAGAGGATAGGATAGGATAGAGGATAGGATAGGATAGAGGAGAGGATAGGATAGAGGATAGGATAGGATAGGATAGGATAGAGGATTGGATAGAGGATAGGATAGGATAGAGGATATTATAGGATAGAGGATAGGATAGGATAGAGGATAGGATAGGATAGAGGATAGGATAGGATAGAGGATAGGATAGGATAGAGGATAGGATAGGATAGAGGATAGGATAGGATAGAGGATAGGATAGGATAGGATAGAGGATAGGATAGGATAGGATAGAGGATAGGATAGGATAGAGGATAGGATAGGATAGAGGATAGGATAGGGGATTTGATAGGATAGAGGATAGGATAGGATAGAGGATAGGATAGACGATAGGATAGGATAGAGGATAGGATAGGATAGAGGATAGGATAGAGGATAGGATAGGATAGAGGACAGGATAGGATAGAGGATTGGATAGGATACAGGAAAGGATAGGATTGAGGATAGATGATAGGATAGGATAGAGGATAGGATAGGATAGAGGATTGGATAGGATAGAGGATAGATGATAGGATAGGATAGAGGATAGGATAGGGGATTTGATAGGATAGAGGATAGGATAGGATAGGATAGAGGATAGGATAGACGATAGGATAGGATAGAGGATAGGATAGGATAGGGGATAGGATAGGATAGAGGACAGGATAGGATAGAGGATTGGATAGGGTACAGGAAAGGATAGGATTGAGGATAGATGATAGGATAGGACAGAGGATAGGATAGGATAGAGGATAGGATAGGATAGAGGATATGATAGACGATATGATGGGATAGAGGATAGGGTAGGATAGAAGATAGGATAGGATAGATGATAGGATAGGATAGAGGATAGGATAGGATAGAGGAAAGGATAGGATAGAGGATAGGATAGGATAGAGGATAGGATAGGATAGAGGATAGGATAGAGGATAGGATAGAGGATAGGATAGGTGATTTGATAGGATAGAGGATAGGATAGGATAGAGGATAGGATAGACGATAGGATAGGATAGACGATAGGATAGGATAGGATAGAGGATAGGATAAGATAGAGGATAGGATAGGATAGAGGATAAGATAGGATAGAGGATAGGATAGGATAGAGGATAGGATAGGATAGAGGATAGGATAGGATAGGATAGAGGATAGGATAGGATAGAGGATAGGATAGGATAGAGGATAGGATAGGATAGAGGATAGGATAGGATAGAGGATAGGATAGGATAGAGTATAGGATAGGATAGAGGATAGGATAGGATAGAGGATAGGATAGGATAGAGGATAGGATAGGATAGAGGATAGGATAGAGGATAGGATAGAGGATAGGATAGGGGATTTGATAGGATAGAGGATAGGATAGGATAGAGGATAGGATAGACGATAGGATAGGATAGAGGATAGGATAGGATAGAGGATAGGATAGAGGATAGGATAGGATAGAGGACAGGATAGGATAGAGGATTTAATAGGATACAGGAAAGGATAGGATTGAGGATAGATGATAGGATAGGATAGAGGATTGGATAGGATAGAGGATAGATGATAGGATAGGAAAGAGGATAGGATAGGATAGAGGATAGGATAGACGATAGGAGAGGATAGAGGATAGGATAGGATAGAGGATAGGATAGGATAGAGGACAGGATAGGATAGAGGATTGGATAGGATACAGGAAAGGATCGGATTGAGGATAGATGATAGGATAGGATAGAGGATTGGATAGGATAGAGGATAGGATAGGATAGAGGATAGGATAGGGGATTTGATAGGATAGACAATAGGATAGGATAGAAGATAGGATAGAGCATAGGATAGGGGATTGGATAGGATAGGATAGAGGATAGGGTAGGATAGAGGATAGGATAGAGGATAGGAAAAGATACAGGACAGGATAGGATAGAGGGTAGGATAGGATAGAGGATCGGATAGGATATAGGATAGGATAGGATAGAGGATAGGATAGAGGATAGGATAGGATAGAGGATAGGATAGGATAGAGGATAGGATAGGATAGAGGATAGGATAGGATAGAGGATAGGATAGGATAGAGGATAGGATAGGGGATTTGATAGGATAGAGGATAGGATAGGATAGAAGATAGGATAGGATAGAGGATAGGATAGGATATAGGAGAGGATAGGTGATTTGATAGGATAGATGATAGGGTAGGATAGAAGATAGGATAGGATAGATGATAGGATAGGATAGAGGATAGGATAGGATAGAGGATAGGATAGGATAGAGGATAGTATAGGGGATTTGATAGGATAGAGGATAGGATAGGATAGAAGATAGGATAGGATAGAGGATAGGATAGGATATAGGAGAGGATAGGTGATTTGATAGGATAGATTATAGGGTAGGATAGAAGATAGGATAGGATGGATGATAGGATAGGATAGAGGATAGGATAGGATAGAGGATAGGATAGGATAGAGGATAGTATAGGATAAAGGATAGGATAGAGGATAGGATAGAGGATAGGATAGGGGATTTGATAGGATAGAGGATAGGATAGGATAGAGGATAGGATAGGATAGAGGAGAGGATAGGATAGAGGATAGGATAGGATAGAGGATAGGATAGGATAGAGGATAGGATAGGATAGAGGATAGGATAGGACAGAGGATAGGATAGGATAGAGGATAGGATAGGATAGAGGATTGGATATGATAGAGGATAGATGATAGGATAGGATAGAGGATAGGATAGGGGATTTGATAGGATAGAGGATAGGATAGGATAGGACAGAGGATAGGATAGGGGATTTGATAGGATAGAGGATAGGATAGGATAGAAGATAGGATCGGATAGAGGATAGGATAGGATAGAGGATAGGATAGGATAGAGGATAGGATAGGATAGAGGATAGGATAGACGATAGGATAGGATAGAGGATAGGATAGGATAGAGGATAGGATAGGATAGAGAATAGGATAGGATAGAGGATAGGATAGGATAGAGGATAGGATAGGACAGAGGATAGGATAGACGTTAGGATAGGATAGAGGATAGGATAGGATAGAGGATAGGATAGGATAGAGCATAGGATAGGGGATTGGATAGGATAGGATAGAGGATAGGGTAGGATAGAGGATAGGATAGAGGATAGGATAGGATAGAGGACAGGATAGGATAGAGGATAGGATAGGATAGAGGATAGGATAGGATAGAGGATTGGATAGGATAGAGGATAGATGATAGGATAGGATAGAGGATAGGATAGGGGATTTGATAGGATAGAGGATAGGATAGGATAGAGGATAGGATAGGATAGATGATAAGATAGACGATAGGATAGGATAGATGATAGGATAGACGATAGGATAGGATAGAGGATAGGATAGGATACAGGAAAGGATAGGATGGAGGATAGATGATAGGATAGGATAGAGGCTGGCATAGGATACAGGATAGGATAGGATAGAGGATAGGATAGGATAGAGGATAGGATAGAGGATAGGATAGGATAGAGGATAGGATAGGATAGAGGATAGGATAGGATAGAGGATAGGATAGGATAGAAGATAGGATAGGATAGAGGATAGGATAGGACAGAGGATAGGATAGGGGATTTGATAGGATAGAGGATAGGATAGACGATAGGATAGGATAGAGGATAGGATAGGATAGAGGATAGGATAGGATAGAGGATAGGATAGGGTAGAGGATAGGATAGGATAGAAGCTAGGATAGGACAGATGATAGGATAGGGGATTTGATAGGATAGAGGATAGGATAGACGATAGGATAGGATAGAGGATTGGATAGGATACAGGATAGGATAGGATTGAGGATAGATGATAGGATAGGACAGAGGATAGGATAGGATAGAGGATAGGATAGGATAGAGGATATGATAGACGATATGATGGGATAGAGGATAGGGTAGGATAGAAGATAGGATAGGATAGATGATAGGATAGGATAGAGGATAGGATAGGATAGAGGAAAGGATAGGATAGAGGATAGGATAGGATAGAGGATAGGATAGGATAGAGGATAGGATAGAGGATAGGATAGAGGATAGGATAGGGGATTTGATAGACGATATGATGGGATAGAGGATAGGGTAGGATAGAAGATAGGATAGGATAGATGATAGGATAGGATAGAGGATAGGATAGGATAGAGGAAAGGATAGGATAGAGGATAGGATAGGATAGAGGATAGGATAGGATAGAGGATAGGATAGAGGATAGGATAGAGGATAGGATAGGGGATTTGATAGGATAGAGGATAGGATAGGATAGAGGATAGGATAGACGATAGGATAGGATAGACGATAGGATAGGATAGGATAGAGGATAGGATAAGATAGAGGATAGGATAGGATAGAGGATAAGATAGGATAGAGGATAGGATAGGATAGAGGATAGGATAGGATAGAGGATAGGATAGGATACAGGAAAGGATAGGATGGAGGATAGATGATAGGATAGGATAGAGGCTGGCATAGGATACAGGATAGGATAGGATAGAGGATAGGATAGGATAGAGGATAGGATAGGATAGAGGATAGGATAGGATAGAGGATAGGATAGGATAGAGGATAGGATAGGATAGAAGATAGGATAGGATAGAGGATAGGATAGGACAGAGGATAGGATAGGGGATTTGATAGGATAGAGGATAGGATAGACGATAGGATAGGATAGAGGATAGGATAGGATAGAGGATAGGATAGGATAGAGGATTGGATAGGACACAGGACAGGATAGGATACAGGATAGGATAGGGGATTTGATAGGATAGAGGATTGGATGGGACAGAGGATAGGATAGACGATAGGATAGGGTAGAGGATAGGGTAGGATAGAGGATAGGATAGGATAGAGGATAAGATAGGATAGAGGATAGGATAGACGATAGGATAGGATAGAGGATAGGATAGGATAGAGGATAGGATAGGATAGAGGATAGGATAGGATAGAGGATAGGATAGGATAGAGGATAGGATAGGATAGAGGATAGTATAGGATAAAGGATAGGATAGAGGATAGGATAGAGGATAGGATAGGGGATTTGATAGGATAGAGGATAGGATAGGATAGAGGATAGGATAGGATAGAGGAGAGGATAGGATAGAGGATAGGATAGGATAGAGGATAGGATAGGATAGAGGATAGGATAGGATAGAGGATAGGATAGGACAGAGGATAGGATAGGATAGAGGATAGGATAGGATAGAGGATTGGATATGATAGAGGATAGATGATAGGATAGGATAGAGGATAGGATAGGGGATTTGATAGGATAGAGGATAGGATAGGATAGGACAGAGGATAGGATAGGGGATTTGATAGGATAGAGGATAGGATAGGATAGAAGATAGGATCGGATAGAGGATAGGATAGGATAGAGGATAGGATAGTATAGAGGATAGGATAGGATAGAGGATAGGATAGACGATAGGATAGGATAGAGGATAGGATAGGATAGAGGATAGGATAGGATAGAGAATAGGATAGGATAGAGGATAGGATAGGATAGAGGATAGGATAGGACAGAGGATAGGATAGACGTTAGGATAGGATAGAGGATAGGATAGGATAGAGGATAGGATAGGATAGAGCATAGGATAGGGGATTGGATAGGATAGGATAGAGGATAGGGTAGGATAGAGGATAGGATAGAGGATAGGATAGGATAGAGGACAGGATAGGATAGAGGATAGGATAGGATAGAGGATAGGATAGGATAGAGGATTGGATAGGATAGAGGATAGATGATAGGATAGGATAGAGGATAGGATAGGGGATTTGATAGGATAGAGGATAGGATAGGATAGAGGATAGGATAGGATAGATGATAAGATAGACGATAGGATAGGATAGATGATAGGATAGACGATAGGATAGGATAGAGGATAGGATAGGATACAGGAAAGGATAGGATGGAGGATAGATGATAGGATAGGATAGAGGCTGGCATAGGATACAGGATAGGATAGGATCCCCCCCCCCCCGGATGGGGGCGGAGAGGGTAGGGAGGGCGCGGGGGTCTCCCCCGCGCCAACGTGTGCCCCCGGTTGTGGGGGGCGGAGTGGGGCTGGCGCGGGGAGTCTCCCCGCGCCCTGTTATGCCCCCACAACTGGGGGCGGTGAACTCGGGGGCCCGGGGTGTGAGCTGACCCGGGCCCCCGGGGGGGAGCATAGCTCCCCCCGTGATAGGCCGACACCCCCCGGGTTAGTTTCCCGGTGTAGGGGGGTGTCGGTCCGTCCCTCCCCGATTGGGGAGGGGGATCCGTGGGGGGTATTGGGTGAGGAAGGGTCGAGGCGTGCCGGATCACGCCTCCGACGGCCCTTCCTTCCGGTGGCGGCGTCTTCTTGCCCCGGCCGGGGCTGGTTCCTTCGGGATACCGGCTCCGAGCGGGGCACGAAGACTCCGGGAGCTGTGGGTGGACCGAGCTGGGGCTCGGGAAGCCCAATCCGAAGGCTCCAGGGATGGGGACACCGGGCGGGTCCCTCCGCCCGGGGTCTTATAGCGTAGGCAGTGGGGGAGGTTAACCCCTCCCCCGGGGCATGATGATAGCTGGGAGGTGTCCTGTTGAGTACTCGCGTGATCCAGGCACCTCCCGTGTAGCTTAGGTGGGCGTGAGGTTTTAGTGGGTAGTCTCCGGGGGCTCCGCCCCCCGGAGAGAATCCCACATAACCCCGGCTTCCCCCAGGGAGTCGGGGTATGTATAAAACATTTCCTCACGATAAAAAAAAAAAAAAAAAAAAAAAAAGGATAGGATAGGATAGAGGATAGGATAGGATAGAGGATAGGATAGGATAGAGGATAGGATAGGATAGAGGATAGGATAGGATAGAGGATAGGATAGGATAGAAGATAGGATAGGATAGAGGATAGGATAGGACAGAGGATAGGATAGGATAGAGGATAAGATAGGATAGAGGATAGGATAGACGATAGGATAGGATAGAGGATAGGATAGGATAGAGGATAGGATAGGATAGAGGATAGGATAGGATAGAGGATAGGATAGGATAGAGGATAGGATAGGATAGAGGATAGGATAGACGATAGGATAGGATAGAGGATAGGATAGACGATAGGATAGGATAGAGGATAGGATAGGATACAGGAAAGGATAGGATGGAGGATAGATGATAGGATAGGATAGAGGCTGGCATAGGATACAGGATAGGATAGGATAGAGGATAGGATAGGATAGAGGATAGGATAGGATAGAGGATAGGATAGGATAGAGGATAGGATACGATAGAGGATAGGATAGGATAGAGGATAGGATAGGATAGAGGATAGGATAGGATAGAAGATAGGATAGGATAGAGCATAGGATAGGGGATTGGATAGGATAGGATAGAGGATAGGCTAGGATAGAGGATAGGATAGAGGATAGGATAGGATAGAGGACAGGATAGGATAGAGGATAGGATAGGATAGAGGATTGGATAGGATAGAGGATAGATGATAGGATAGGATAGAGGATAGGATAGGGGATTTGATAGGATAGAGGATAGGATAGGATAGAAGATAGGATAGGATAGAGGATAGGATAGGACAGAGGATAGGATAGGGGATTTGATAGGATAGAGGATAGGATAGACGATAGGATAGGATAGAGGATAGGATAGGATAGAGGATAGGATAGGATAGAGGATTGGATAGGACACAGGACAGGATAGGATACAGGATAGGATAGGGGATTTGATAGGATAGAGGATAGGATTGGACAGAGGATAGGATAGACGATAGGATAGGGTAGAGGATAGGGTAGGATAGAGGATAGGATAGGATAGAGGATAAGATAGGATAGAGGATAGGATAGACGATAGGATAGGATAGAGGATAGGATAGGATAGAGGATAGGATAGGATAGAGGATAGGATAGGATAGAAGATAGGATAGGATAGAGGATAGGATAGGATAGAGGATAGGATAGGGGATTTGATAGGATAGAGGATAGGATAGGATAGAAGATAGGATAGGATACAGGATAGGATAGGATAGAGGATAGGATAGGGGATTTGATAGGACAGAGGATAGGATAGGATAGACGATAGGATAGGATAGAGGATAGGATAGGATAGAGGATAGGATAGGACAGAGGCTAGGATAGGGGATTTGATAGGATAGAGGATAGGATAGGATAGAGGATAGGATAGGATAGAGGATAGGATAGGATAGAGGATAGGATAGGATAGAGGATAGGATAGGATAGAGGATAGGATAGGGTAGAGGATAGGATAGGATAGAAGCTAGGATAGGACAGATGATAGGATAGGGGATTTGATAGGATAGAGGATAGGATAGACGATAGGATAGGATAGAGGATTGGATAGGATACAGGATAGGATAGGATAGAGGAGAGGATAGGATAGAGGATTGGATATGATAGAGGATAGGATAGGATAGAGGATAGGATAGAGGATTGGATAGGATACAGGAAAGAATCGGATTGAGGATAGATGATAGGATAGGATAGAGGATTGGATAGGATACAGGATAGGATAGGATAGAGGAGAGGATAGGATAGAGGATTGGATAGGATAGAGGATAGGATAGGATAGAGGATAGGATAGAGGATTGGATAGGATAGAGGATTGGATAGGATACAGGAAAGGATCGGATTGAGGATAGATGATAGGATAGGATAGAGGATTGGATAGGGTACAGGATAGGATAGGATAGAGGATAGGATAGGGGATTTGATAGGATAGAGGATAGGATAGGATAGAGGATAGGATAGACGAAAGTATAGGATAGAGGATAGGATAGAAGATAGGATAGGATAGAGGATAGGATAGGATAGAGGATAGGATAGGATAGAGGATAGGATAGGATAGAGGATAGGATAGACGATAGGATAGGATAGAGGATTGGATAGGATAGAGGATAGGATAGTGGATAGGATAGGATAGAGGATAGGATAGAGGATAGGATAGGATAGAGGATAGGATATTATAGAGGATAGGATAGGACAGAGGATAGGATAGGGGATTTGATAGGATAGAGGATAGGATAGGATAGAGGATAGGATAGGGGATTTGATAGGATAGAGGATAGGATAGGATAGAAGATAGGATAGGATAGAGGATAGGATAGGGTATAGGAGAGGATAGGTGATTTGATAGGATAGATATAGGGTAGGATAGAAGATAGGATAGGCTAGATGATAGGATAGGATAGAGGATAGGATAGGATAGAGGATAGGATATGATAGAGGATAGTATAGGATAAAGGATAGGATAGAGGATAGGATAGAGGATAGGATAGGGGATTTTATAGGATAGAGGATAGGATAGGATAGAGGATAGGATAGACGATAGGATAGGATAGAGGATAGGATAGGATAGAGGATAGGATAGGATAGAGGAGAGGATAGGATAGAGGATTGGATAGGATAGAGGATAGGATAGGATAGAGGATAGGATAGGATAGAGGATAGGATAGAGGATAGGATAGAGGATAGGATAGGATAGAGGATAGGATAGGATAGAGGAGAGGATAGGATAGAGGATAGGATAGGATAGGATAGGATAGAGGATTGGATAGAGGATAGGATAGGATAGAGGATATTATAGGATAGAGGATAGGATAGGATAGAGGATAGGATAGGATAGAGGATAGGATAGGATAGAGGATAGGATAGGATAGAGGATAGGATAGGATAGAGGATAGGATAGGATAGGATAGAGGATAGGATAGGATAGGATAGAGGATAGGATAGGATAGAGGATAGGATAGGATAGAGGATAGGATAGGGGATTTGATAGGATAGAGGATAGGATAGGATAGAGGATAGGATAGACGATAGGATAGGATAGAGGATAGGATAGGATAGAGGATAGGATAGAGGATAGGATAGGATAGAGGACAGGATAGGATAGAGGATTGGATAGGATACAGGAAAGGATAGGATTGAGGATAGATGATAGGATAGGATAGAGGATAGGATAGGATAGAGGATTGGATAGGATAGAGGATAGATGATAGGATAGGATAGAGGATAGGATAGGGGATTTGATAGGATAGAGGATAGGATAGGATAGGATAGAGGATAGGATAGACGATAGGATAGGATAGAGGATAGGATAGGATAGGGGATAGGATAGGATAGAGGACAGGATAGGATAGAGGATTGGATAGGGTACAGGAAAGGATAGGATTGAGGATAGATGATAGGATAGGACAGAGGATAGGATAGGATAGAGGATAGGATAGGATAGAGGATATGATAGACGATATGATGGGATAGAGGATAGGGTAGGATAGAAGATAGGATAGGATAGATGATAGGATAGGATAGAGGATAGGATAGGATAGAGGAAAGGATAGGATAGAGGATAGGATAGGATAGAGGATAGGATAGGATAGAGGATAGGATAGAGGATAGGATAGAGGATAGGATAGGGGATTTGATAGGATAGAGGATAGGATAGGATAGAGGATATGATAGACGATAGGATAGGATAGACGATAGGATAGGATAGGATAGAGGATAGGATAAGATAGAGGATAGGATAGGATAGAGGATAAGATAGGATAGAGGATAGGATAGGATAGAGGATAGGATAGGATAGAGGATAGGATAGAATAGGATAGAGGATAGGATAGGATAGAGGATAGGATAGGATAGAGGATAGGATAGGATAGAGGATAGGATAGGATAGAGGATAGGATAGGATAGAGTATAGGATAGGATAGAGGATAGGATAGGATAGAGGATAGGATAGGATAGAGGATAGTTTAGGATAGAGGATAGGATAGAGGATAGGATAGAGGATAGGATAGGGGATTTGATAGGATAGAGGATAGGATAGGATAGAGGATAGGATAGACGATAGGATAGGATAGAGGATAGGATAGGATAGAGGATAGGATAGAGGATAGGATAGGATAGAGGACAGGATAGGATAGAGGATTTAATAGGATACAGGAAAGGATAGGATTGAGGATAGATGATAGGATTGAGGATAGATGATAGGATAGGATAGAGGATTGGATAGGATAGAGGATAGATGATAGGATAGGAAAGAGGATAGGATAGGATAGAGGATAGGATAGACGATAGGAGAGGATAGAGGATAGGATAGGATAGAGGATAGGATAGGATAGAGGACAGGATAGGATAGAGGATTGGATAGGATACAGGAAAGGATCGGATTGAGGATAGATGATAGGATAGGATAGAGGATTGGATAGGATAGAGGATAGGATAGGATAGAGGATAGGATAGGGGATTTGATAGGATAGGGGATTTGATAGGATAGACAATAGGATAGGATAGAAGATAGGATAGAGCATAGGATAGGGGATTGGATAGGATAGGATAGAGGATAGGGTAGGATAGAGGATAGGATAGAGGATAGGATAAGATACAGGACAGGATAGGATAGAGGGTAGGATAGGATAGAGGATCGGATAGGATATAGGATAGGATAGGATAGAGGATAGGATAGAGGATAGGATAGAGGATAGGATAGGATAGAGGATAGGATAGGATAGAGGATAGGATAGGATAGAGGATAGGATAGGATAGAGGATAGGATAGGATAGAGGATAGGATAGACGATAGGATAGGATAGAGGATTGGATAGGATAGAGGATAGGATAGTGGATAGGATAGGATAGAGGATAGGATAGAGGATAGGATAGGATAGAGGATAGGATATTATAGAGGATAGGATAGGACAGAGGATAGGATAGGGGATTTGATAGGATAGAGGATAGGATAGGATAGAGGATAGGATAGGGGATTTGATAGGATAGAGGATAGGATAGGATAGAAGATAGGATAGGATAGAGGATAGGATAGGGTATAGGAGAGGATAGGTGATTTGATAGGATAGATATAGGGTAGGATAGAAGATAGGATAGGCTAGATGATAGGATAGGATAGAGGATAGGATAGGATAGAGGATAGGATATGATAGAGGATAGTATAGGATAAAGGATAGGATAGAGGATAGGATAGAGGATAGGATAGGGGATTTTATAGGATAGAGGATAGGATAGGATAGAGGATAGGATAGACGATAGGATAGGATAGAGGATAGGATAGGATAGAGGATAGGATAGGATAGAGGAGAGGATAGGATAGAGGATTGGATAGGATAGAGGATAGGATAGGATAGAGGATAGGATAGGATAGAGGATAGGATAGAGGATAGGATAGAGGATAGGATAGGATAGAGGATAGGATAGGATAGAGGAGAGGATAGGATAGAGGATAGGATAGGATAGGATAGGATAGAGGATTGGATAGAGGATAGGATAGGATAGAGGATATTATAGGATAGAGGATAGGATAGGATAGAGGATAGGATAGGATAGAGGATAGGATAGGATAGAGGATAGGATAGGATAGGATAGAGGATAGGATAGGATAGAGGATAGGATAGGATAGAGGATAGGATAGGGGATTTGATAGGATAGAGGATAGGATAGGATAGAGGATAGGATAGACGATAGGATAGGATAGAGGATAGGATAGGATAGAGGATAGGATAGAGGATAGGATAGGATAGAGGACAGGATAGGATAGAGGATTGGATAGGATACAGGAAAGGATAGGATTGAGGATAGATGATAGGATAGGATAGAGGATAGGATAGGATAGAGGATTGGATAGGATAGAGGATAGATGATAGGATAGGATAGAGGATAGGATAGGGGATTTGATAGGATAGAGGATAGGATAGGATAGGATAGAGGATAGGATAGACGATAGGATAGGATAGAGGATAGGATAGGATAGGGGATAGGATAGGATAGAGGACAGGATAGGATAGAGGATTGGATAGGGTACAGGAAAGGATAGGATTGAGGATAGATGATAGGATAGGACAGAGGATAGGATAGGATAGAGGATAGGATAGGATAGAGGATATGATAGACGATATGATGGGATAGAGGATAGGGTAGGATAGAAGATAGGATAGGATAGATGATAGGATAGGATAGAGGATAGGATAGGATAGAGGAAAGGATAGGATAGAGGATAGGATAGGATAGAGGATAGGATAGGATAGAGGATAGGATAGAGGATAGGATAGAGGATAGGATAGGGGATTTGATAGGATAGAGGATAGGATAGGATAGAGGATATGATAGACGATAGGATAGGATAGACGATAGGATAGGATAGGATAGAGGATAGGATAAGATAGAGGATAGGATAGGATAGAGGATAAGATAGGATAGAGGATAGGATAGGATAGAGGATAGGATAGGATAGAGGATAGGATAGAATAGGATAGAGGATAGGATAGGATAGAGGATAGGATAGGATAGAGGATAGGATAGGATAGAGGATAGGATAGGATAGAGGATAGGATAGGATAGAGTATAGGATAGGATAGAGGATAGGATAGGATAGAGGATAGGATAGGATAGAGGATAGTTTAGGATAGAGGATAGGATAGAGGATAGGATAGAGGATAGGATAGGGGATTTGATAGGATAGAGGATAGGATAGGATAGAGGATAGGATAGACGATAGGATAGGATAGAGGATAGGATAGGATAGAGGATAGGATAGAGGATAGGATAGGATAGAGGACAGGATAGGATAGAGGATTTAATAGGATACAGGAAAGGATAGGATTGAGGATAGATGATAGGATTGAGGATAGATGATAGGATAGGATAGAGGATTGGATAGGATAGAGGATAGATGATAGGATAGGAAAGAGGATAGGATAGGATAGAGGATAGGATAGACGATAGGAGAGGATAGAGGATAGGATAGGATAGAGGATAGGATAGGATAGAGGACAGGATAGGATAGAGGATTGGATAGGATACAGGAAAGGATCGGATTGAGGATAGATGATAGGATAGGATAGAGGATTGGATAGGATAGAGGATAGGATAGGATAGAGGATAGGATAGGGGATTTGATAGGATAGGGGATTTGATAGGATAGACAATAGGATAGGATAGAAGATAGGATAGAGCATAGGATAGGGGATTGGATAGGATATGATAGAGGATAGGGTAGGATAGAGGATAGGATAGAGGATAGGATAAGATACAGGACAGGATAGGATAGAGGGTAGGATAGGATAGAGGATCGGATAGGATATAGGATAGGATAGGATAGAGGATAGGATAGAGGATAGGATAGAGGATAGGATAGGATAGAGGATAGGATAGGATAGAGGATAGGATAGGGGATTTGATAGGATAGAGGATAGGATAGGATAGAAGATAGGATAGGATAGAGGATAGGATAGGATATAGGAGAGGATAGGTGATTTGATAGGATAGATGATAGGGTAGGATAGAAGATAGGATAGGATAGATGATAGGATAGGATAGAGGATAGGATAGGATAGAGGATAGGATAGGATAGAGGATAGTATAGGGGATTTGATAGGATAGAGGATAGGATAGGATAGAAGATAGGATAGGATAGAGGATAGGATAGGATATAGGAGAGGATAGGTGATTTGATAGGATAGATTATAGGGTAGGATAGAAGATAGGATAGGATAGATGATAGGATAGGATAGAGGATAGGATAGGATAGAGGATAGGATAGGATAGAGGATAGTATAGGATAAAGGATAGGATAGAGGATAGGATAGAGGATAGGATAGGGGATTTGATAGGATAGAGGATAGGATAGGATAGAGGATAGGATAGGATAGAGGAGAGGATAGGATAGAGGATAGGATAGGATAGAGGATAGGATAGGATAGGATAGAGGATAGGATAGGATAGAGGATAGGATAGGGGATTTGATAGGATAGAGGATAGGATAGGATAGAGGATAGGATAGACGATAGGATAGGATACAGGATAGGATAGGATAGAGGATAGGATAGAGGATAGGATAGGATAGAGGACAGGATAGGATAGAGGATTGGATAGGATACAGGAAAGGATAGGATTGAGGATAGATGATAGGATAGGATAGAGGATAGGATAGGATAGAGGATTGGATAGGATAGAGGATAGATGATAGGATAGGATAGAGGATAGGATAGGGGATTTGATAGGATAGAGGATAGGATAGGATAGGATAGAGGATAGGATAGGGGATTTGATAGGACAGAGGATAGGATAGGATAGACGATAGGATAGGATAGAGGATAGGATAGGATAGAGGATAGGATAGGACAGAGGCTAGGATAGGGGATTTGATAGGATAGAGGATAGGATAGGATAGAGGATAGGATAGGATAGAGGATAGGATAGGATAGAGGATAGGATAGGGTAGAGGATAGGATAGGATAGAAGATAGGATAGGACAGATGATAGGATAGGGGATTTGATAGGATAGAGGATAGGATAGACGATAGGATAGGATAGAGGATTGGATAGGATACAGGATAGGATAGGATAGAGGAGAGGATAGGATAGAGGATTGGATAGGATACAGGATAGGATAGGATAGAGGAGAGGATAGGATAGAGGATTGGATAGGATAGAGGATAGGATAGGATAGAGGATAGGATAGAGGATTGGATAGGATACAGGAAAGGATCGGATTGAGGATAGATGATAGGATATGATAGAGGATTGGATAGGATACAGGATAGGATAGGATAGAGGAGAGGATAGGATAGAGGATTGGATAGGATAGAGGATAGGATAGGATAGAGGATAGGATAGAGGATTGGATAGGATAGAGGATTGGATAGGATACAGGAAAGGATCGGATTGAGGATAGATGATAGGATAGGATAGAGGATTGGATAGGATACAGGATAGGATAGGATAGAGGATAGGATAGGGGATTTGATAGGATAGAGGATAGGATAGGATAGAGGATAGGATAGACGAACGTATAGGATAGAGGATAGGATAGAAGATAGGATAGGATAGAGGATAGGATAGGATAGAGGATAGGATAGGATAGAGGATAGGTTAGGATAGAGGATAGGATAGACGATAGGATAGGATAGAGGATAGGATAGGATAGAGGATAGGATAGTGGATAGGATAGGATAGAGGATAGGATAGAGGATAGGATAGGATAGAGGATAGGATAGGACAGAGGATAGGATAGGGGATTTGATAGGATAGAGGATAGGATAGGATAGAGGATAGGATAAACGATAGGATAGGATAGAGGATAGGATAGGATAGAGGATAGGATAGTGGATAGGATAGGATAGAGGATAGGATAGGATAGAGGATAGGATAGTGGATAGGATAGGATAGAGGATAGGATAGAGGATAGGATAGGGGATTTTATAGGATAGAGGATAGGATAGGATAGAGGGTAGGATAGACGATAGGATAGGATAGAGGATAGGATAGGATAGAGGGTAGGATAGACGATAGGATAGGATAGAGGATAGGATAGGATAGAGGATAGGATAGGATAGAGGAGAGGATAGGATAGAGGATTGGATAGGATAGAGGATAGGATAGGATAGAGGATCGGATAGGATAGAGGATAGGATAGAGGATAGGATAGAGGATAGGATAGGATAGAGGATAGGATAGGATAGAGGATAGGATAGGATAGAGGATAGGATAGGATAGAGGATAGGATAGGATAGGATAGAGGATTGGATAGAGGATAGGATAGGATAGAGGATATTATAGGATAGAGGATAGGATAGGATAGAGGATAGGATAGGATAGAGGATAGGATAGGATAGAGGATAGGATAGGATAGGATAGAGGATAGGATAGGATAGGATAGAGGATAGGATAAGATAGGATAGAGGATAGGATAGGATAGAGGATAGGATAGGGGATTTGATAGGATAGAGGATAGGATAGGATAGAGGATAGGATAGACGATAGGATAGGATAGAGGATAGGATAGGATAGAGGATAGGATAGAGGATAGGATAGAGGATAGGATAGGATAGAGGACAGGATAGGATAGAGGATTGGATAGGATACAGGAAAGGATAGGATTGAGGATAGATGATAGGATAGGATAGAGGATAGGATAGGATAGAGGATTGGATAGGATAGAGGATAGATGATAGGATAGGATAGAGGATAGGATAGGGGATTTGATGGGATAGAGGATAGGATAGGATAGGATAGAGGATAGGATAGAATAGAGGATACGATAGGATAGAGGATAGGATAGGATAGAGGATAGGATGGATAGAGGATAGGATAGGATAGAGAATAGGATAGACGATAGGATAAGATAGAGGATAGGATAGGATAGAGGATAAGATAGGATAGAGGATAGGATAGGATAGAGGATAGGATAGGATAGAGGATAGGATAGGATAGGATAGAGGATAGGATAGGATAGAGGGTAGGATAGGATAGAGGATAGGATAGGATAGAGGATAGGATAGGATAGAGGATAGGATAGGATAGAGGATAGGATAGGATAGAGGATAGGATAGGATAGAGGATAGGATAGGATAGAGGATAGGATAGAGGATAGGATAGGGGATTTGATAGGATAGAGGATAGGATAGGATAGAGGATAGGATAGACGATAGGATAGGATAGAGGATAGGATAGGATAGAGGATAGGATAGAGGATAGGATAGGATAGAGGACAGGATAGGATAGAGGATTTAATAGGATACAGGAAAGAATAGGATTGAGGATAGATGATAGGATAGGATAGAGGATAGGATAGGATAGAGGATTGGATAGGATAGAGGATAGATGATAGGATAGGAAAGAGGATAGGATAGGATAGAGGATAGGATAGACGATAGGAGAGGATAGAGGATAGGATAGGATAGAGGATAGGATAGGATAGAGGACAGGATAGGATAGAGGATTGGATAGGATACAGGAAAGGATCGGATTGAGGATAGATGATAGGATAGGATAGAGGATTGGATAGGATAGAGGATAGGATAGGATAGAGGATAGGATAGGGGATTTGATAGGATAGACAATAGGATAGGATAGAAGATAGGATAGAGCATAGGATCGGGGATTGGATAGGATAGGATAGAGGATAGGGTAGGATAGAGGATAGGATAGAGGATAGGATAAGATAGAGGACAGGATAGGATAGAGGATAGGATAGGATAGAGGATCGGATAGGATATAGGATAGGATAGGATAGAGGATAGGATAGAGGATAGGATAGGATAGACGATAGGATAGGATAGAGGATAGGATAGGATAGAGGATAGGATAGGATAGAGGATAGGATAGGATAGAGGATAGGATAGGGGATTTGATAGGATAGGAGGATAGGATAGGATAGAAGATAGGATAGGATAGAGGATAGGATAGGATATAGGAGAGGATAGGTGATTTGATAGGATAGATGATAGGGTAGGATAGAAGATAGGATAGGATAGATGATAGGATATAATAGAGGATAGGATAGGATAGAGGATAGGATAGGATAGAGGATAGTATAGGATAAAGGATAGGATAGAGGATAGGATAGAGGATAGGATAGGGGATTTGATAGGATAGAGGATAGGATAGGATAGAGGATAGGATAGGATAGAGGATTGGATAGGATAGAGGATAGATGATAGGATAGGAAAGAGGATAGGATAGGATAGAGGATAGGATAGACGATAGGAGAGGATAGAGGATAGGATAGGATAGAGGATAGGATAGGATAGAGGATAGTATAGGGGATTTGATAGGACAGAGGATAGGATAGGATAGACGATAGGATAGGATAGAGGATAGGATAGGATAGAGGATAGGATAGGACAGAGGCTAGGATAGGGGATTTGATAGGATAGAGGATAGGATAGGATAGAGGATAGGATAGGATAGAGGATAGGATAGGATAGAGGATAGGATAGGATAGAGGATAAGATAGGATAGAGGATAGGATAGGATAGAGGATAGGATAGGATAGAGGATAGGATAGGATAGGATAGAGGATAGGATAGGATAGAGGGTAGGATAGGATAGAGGATAGGATAGGATAGAGGATAGGATAGGATAGAGGATAGGATAGGATAGAGGATAGGATAGGATAGAGGATAGGATAGGATAGAGGATAGGATAGGATAGAGGATAGGATAGAGGATAGGATAGGGGATTTGATAGGATAGAGGATAGGATAGGATAGAGGATAGGATAGACGATAGGATAGGATAGAGGATAGGATAGGATAGAGGATAGGATAGAGGATAGGATAGGATAGAGGACAGGATAGGATAGAGGATTTAATAGGATACAGGAAAGAATAGGATTGAGGATAGATGATAGGATAGGATAGAGGATAGGATAGGATAGAGGATTGGATAGGATAGAGGATAGATGATAGGATAGGAAAGAGGATAGGATAGGATAGAGGATAGGATAGACGATAGGAGAGGATAGAGGATAGGATAGGATAGAGGATAGGATAGGATAGAGGACAGGATAGGATAGAGGATTGGATAGGATACAGGAAAGGATCGGATTGAGGATAGATGATAGGATAGGATAGAGGATTGGATAGGATAGAGGATAGGATAGGATAGAGGATAGGATAGGGGATTTGATAGGATAGACAATAGGATAGGATAGAAGATAGGATAGAGCATAGGATCGGGGATTGGATAGGATAGGATAGAGGATAGGGTAGGATAGAGGATAGGATAGAGGATAGGATAAGATAGAGGACAGGATAGGATAGAGGATAGGATAGGATAGAGGATCGGATAGGATATAGGATAGGATAGGATAGAGGATAGGATAGAGGATAGGATAGGATAGACGATAGGATAGGATAGAGGATAGGATAGGATAGAGGATAGGATAGGATAGAGGATAGGTTAGGATAGAGGATAGGATAGGGGATTTGATAGGATAGAGGATAGGATAGGATAGAAGATAGGATAGGATAGAGGATAGGATAGGATATAGGAGAGGATAGGTGATTTGATAGGATAGATGATAGGGTAGGATAGAAGATAGGATAGGATAGATGATAGGATATAATAGAGGATAGGATAGGATAGAGGATAGGATAGGATAGAGGATAGTATAGGATAAAGGATAGGATAGAGGATAGGATAGAGGATAGGATAGGGGATTTGATAGGATAGAGGATAGGATAGGATAGAGGATAGGATAGGATAGAGGATTGGATAGGATAGAGGATAGATGATAGGATAGGAAAGAGGATAGGATAGGATAGAGGATAGGATAGACGATAGGAGAGGATAGAGGATAGGATAGGATAGAGGATAGGATAGGATAGAGGATAGTATAGGGGATTTGATAGGACAGAGGATAGGATAGGATAGACGATAGGATAGGATAGAGGATAGGATAGGATAGAGGATAGGATAGGACAGAGGCTAGGATAGGGGATTTGATAGGATAGAGGATAGGATAGGATAGAGGATAGGATAGGATAGAGGATAGGATAGGATAGAGGATAGGATAGGATAGAGGATAGGATAGGGTAGAGGATAGGATAGGATAGAAGATAGGATAGGACAGATGATAGGATAGGGGATTTGATAGGATAGAGGATAGGATAGACGATAGGATAGGATAGAGGATTGGATAGGATACAGGATAGGATAGGATAGAGGAGAGGATAGGATAGAGGATTGGATAGGATAGAGGATAGGATAGAGGATAGGATAGAGGATTGGATAGGATACAGGAAAGGATCGGATTGAGGATAGATGATAGGATAGGATAGAGGATTGGATAGGATACAGGATAGGATAGGATAGAGGAGAGGATAGGATAGAGGATTGGATAGGATAGAGGATAGGATAGGATAGACGATAGGATAGAGGATTGGATAGGATAGAGGATTGGATAGGATACAGGAAAGGATCGGATTGAGGATAGATGATAGGATAGGATAGAGGATTGGATAGGATACAGGATAGGATAGGATAGAGGATAGGATAGGGGATTTGATAGGATAGAGGATAGGATAGGATAGAGGATAGGATAGAAGATAGGATAGGATAGAGGATAGGATAGGATAGAGGATAGGATAGGATAGAGGATAGGATAGGATAGAGGATAGGATAGGATAGAGGATAGGATAGACGATAGGATAGGATAGAGGATAGGATAGGATAGAGGATAGGATAGTGGATAGGATAGGATAAAGGATAGGATAGAGGATAGGATAGAGGATAGGATAGGATAGAGGATAGAATATTATAGAGGATAGGATAGGACAGAGGATAGGATAGGGGATTTGATAGGATAGAGGATAGGATAGGATAGAGGATAGGATAAACGATAGGATAGGATAGAGGATAGGATAGGATAGAGGATAGGATAGTGGATAGGATAGGATAGAGGATAGGATAGAGGATAGGATAGGATAGAGGATAGGATATTATAGAGGATAGGATAGGACAGAGGATAGGATAGGGGATTTGGTAGGATAGAGGATAGGATAGGATAGAGGATAGTATAGGATAAAGGATAGGATAGAGGATAGGATAGAGGATAGGATAGGGGATTTTATAGGATAGAGGATAGGATAGGATAGAGGATAGGATAGACGATAGGATAGGATAGAGGATAGGATAGACGATAGGATAGGATAGAGGATAGGATAGGATAGAGGATAGGATAGGATAGAGGAGAGGATAGGATAGAGGATTGGATAGGATAGAGGATAGGATAGGATAGAGGATAGGATAGGATAGAGGATAGGATAGAGGATAGGATAGAGGATTGGATAGAGGATAGGATAGGATAGAGGATACGATATAGGATGGGATCGGATAGAGAATAGGATACGATAGAGGATAGGATAGGAATGGATAGAGAATAGGATGGGATAGAGGATAGGATAGGGTAGAGGATAGGATAGGATGGAGGATAGGATAGGATAGAGGATAGATGATAGGATAGGATAGAGGATAGGATAGGGGATTTGATAGGATAGGGGATTGGATAGTATAGGATAGAGGATAGGGTAGGATAGAGGATAGGATAGAGGATAGGATAAGATAGAGGACAGGATAGGATAGAGGATAGGATAGGATAGAGGATCGGATAGGATATAGGATAGGATAGGATAGAGGATAGGATAGAGGATAGGATAGGATAGAGGATAGGATAGGATAGAGGATAGGATAGGATAGAGGATAGGATAGGATAGAGGATAGGATAGGATAGAGGATAGGATAGGATAGAGGATAGGATAGGATAGAGGATAGGATAGGGGATTTGATAGGATAGAGGATAGGATAGGATAGAAGATAGGATAGGATAGAGGATAGGATAGGATATAGGAGAGGATAGGTGATTTGATAGGATAGA
Source organism: Halictus rubicundus (assembly GCF_050948215.1). Lineage (NCBI taxonomy): Eukaryota > Metazoa > Arthropoda > Insecta > Hymenoptera > Halictidae > Halictus > Halictus rubicundus. Next base: position 239,079 of record NW_027488835.1, on the reverse strand, counting down.
TGATAGGGTAGGATAGAAGATAGGATAGGATAGATGATAGGATAGGATAGAGGATAGGATAGGATAGAGGATAGGATAGGATAGAGGATAGGATAGGATAGAGGATAGGATAGGGGATTTGATAGGATAGAGGATAGGATAGGATAGAAGATAGGATAGGATAGAGGATAGGATAGGATATAGGAGAGGATAGGTGATTTGATAGGACAGAGGATAGGATAGGATAGACGATAGGATAGGATAGAGGATAGGATAGGATAGAGGATAGGATAGGACAGAGGCTAGGATAGGGGATTTGATAGGATAGAGGATAGGATAGGATAGAGGATAGGATACGATAGAGGATAGGATAGGATAGAGGATAGGATAGGGTAGAGGATAGGATAGGATAGAGGATAGGATAGGATAGAGGATAGGATAGGATAGAGGATAGGATAGGATAGAGGATAGGATAGGGGATTTGATAGGATAGAGGATAGGATAGGATAGAAGATAGGATAGGATAGAGGATAGGATAGGATATAGGAGAGGATAGGTGATTTGATAGGATAGATGATAGGGTAGGATAGAAGATAGGATAGGATAGATGATAGGATATAATAGAGGATAGGATAGGATAGAGGATAGGATAGGATAGAGGATAGGATAGGATAGAGGATAGGATAGGATAGGATAGAGGATAGGATAGGATAGGATAGAGGATAGGATAGGATAGGATAGAGGATAGGATAGGATAGAGGATAGGATAGGGGATTTGATAGGATAGAGGATAGGATAGGATAGAGGATAGGATAGACGATAGGATAGGATAGAGGATAGGATAGGATAGAGGATAGGATAGAGGATAGGATAGGATAGAGGACAGGATAGGATAGAGGATTTGATAGGATACAGGAAAGGATAGGATTGAGGATAGATGATAGGATAGGATAGAGGATAGGATAGGATAGAGGATTGGATAGGATAGAGGATAGATGATAGGATAGGATAGAGGATAGGATAGGGGATTTGATGGGATAGAGGATAGGATAGGATAGGATAGAGGATAGGATAGGATAGAGAATAGGATAGACGATAGGATAAGATAGAGGATAGGATAGGATAGAGGATAAGATAGGATAGAGGATAGGATAGGATAGAGGATAGGATAGGATAGAGGATAGGATAGGATAGGATAGAGGATAGGATAGGATAGAGGATAGGATAGGATAGAGGATAGGATAGGATAGAGGATAGGATAGGATAGAGGATAGGATAGGATAGAAGATAGGATAGGATAGAGTATAGGATAGGACATAGGAGAGGATAGGTGATTTGATAGGACAGAGGATAGGATAGGATAGACGATAGGATAGGATAGAGGATAGGATAGGATAGAGGATAGGATAGGACAGAGGCTAGGATAGGGGATTTGATAGGATAGAGGATAGGATAGGATAGAGGATAGGATAGGATAGAGGATAGGATAGGATAGAGGATAGGATAGGGTAGAGGATAGGATAGGATAGAAGATAGGATAGGATAGAGGATAGGATAGGATATAGGAGAGGATAGGTGATTTGATAGGATAGATGATAGGGTAGGATAGAAGATAGGATAGGATAGATGATAGGATATAATAGAGGATAGGATAGGATAGAGGATAGGATAGGATAGAGGATAGTATAGGATAAAGGATAGGATAGAGGATAGGATAGAGGATAGGATAGGGGATTTGATAGGATAGAGGATAGGATAGGATAGAGGATAGGATAGGATAGAGGATTGGATAGGATAGAGGATAGATGATAGGATAGGAAAGAGGATAGGATAGGATAGAGGATAGGATAGACGATAGGAGAGGATAGAGGATAGGATAGGATAGAGGATAGGATAGGATAGAGGATAGTATAGGGGATTTGATAGGACAGAGGATAGGATAGGATAGACGATAGGATAGGATAGAGGATAGGATAGGATAGAGGATAGGATAGGACAGAGGCTAGGATAGGGGATTTGATAGGATAGAGGATAGGATAGGATAGAGGATAGGATAGGATAGAGGATAGGATAGGATAGAGGATAGGATAGACGAACGTATAGGATAGAGGATAGGATAGAAGATAGGATAGGATAGAGGATAGGATAGAGGATAGGATAGAGGATAGGATAGGATAGAGGATAGAATATTATAGAGGATAGGATAGGACAGAGGATAGGATAGGGGATTTGATAGGATAGAGGATAGGATAGGATAGAGGATAGGATAAACGATAGGATAGGATAGAGGATAGGATAGGATAGAGGATAGGATAGTGGATAGGATAGGATAGAGGATAGGATAGAGGATAGGATAGGATAGAGGATAGGATATTATAGAGGATAGGATAGGACAGAGGATAGGATAGGGGATTTGGTAGGATAGAGGATAGGATAGGATAGAGGATAGTATAGGATAAAGGATAGGATAGAGGATAGGATAGAGGATAGGATAGGGGATTTTATAGGATAGAGGATAGGATAGGATAGAGGATAGGATAGACGATAGGATAGGATAGAGGATGGGATAGACGATAGGATAGGATAGAGGATAGGATAGGATAGAGGATAGGATAGGATAGAGGAGAGGATAGGATAGAGGATTGGATAGGATAGAGGATAGGATAGGATAGAGGATAGGATAGGATAGAGGATAGGATAGAGGATAGGATAGAGGATAGGATAGGATAGAGGATAGGATAGGATAGAGGATAGGATAGGATAGAGGATAGGATAGGATAGGATAGAGGATTGGATAGAGGATAGGATAGGATAGAGGATACGATATAGGATGGGATCGGATAGAGAATAGGATACGATAGAGGATAGGATAGGAATGGATAGAGAATAGGATGGGATAGAGGATAGGATAGGGTAGAGGATAGGATAGGATGGAGGATAGGATAGGATAGAGGATAGATGATAGGATAGGATAGAGGATAGGATAGGGGATTTGATAGGATAGGGGATTGGATAGGATAGGATAGAGGATAGGGTAGGATAGAGGATAGGATAGAGGATAGGATAAGATAGAGGACAGGATAGGATAGAGGATAGGATAGGATAGAGGATCGGATAGGATATAGGATAGGATAGGATAGAGGATAGGATAGAGGATAGGATAGGATAGAGGATAGGATAGGATAGAGGATAGGATAGGATAGAGGATAGGATAGGATAGAGGATAGGATAGGATAGAGGATAGGATAGGATAGAGGATAGGATAGGATAGAGGATAGGATAGGGGATTTGATAGGATAGAGGATAGGATAGGATAGAAGATAGGATAGGATAGAGGATAGGATAGGATATAGGAGAGGATAGGTGATTTGATAGGATAGATGATAGGGTAGGATAGAAGATAGGATAGGATAGATGATAGGATAGGATAGAGGATAGGATAGGATAGAGGATAGGATAGGATAGAGGATAGGATAGGATAGAGGATAGGATAGGGGATTTGATAGGATAGAGGATAGGATAGGATAGAAGATAGGATAGGATAGAGGATAGGATAGGATATAGGAGAGGATAGGTGATTTGATAGGACAGAGGATAGGATAGGATAGACGATAGGATAGGATAGAGGATAGGATAGGATAGAGGATAGGATAGGACAGAGGCTAGGATAGGGGATTTGATAGGATAGAGGATAGGATAGGATAGAGGATAGGATAGGATAGAGGATAGGATAGGATAGAGGATAGGATAGGGTAGAGGATAGGATAGGATAGAGGATAGGATAGGATAGAGGATAGGATAGGATAGAGGATAGGATAGGATAGAGGATAGGATAGGGGATTTGATAGGATAGAGGATAGGATAGGATAGAAGATAGGATAGGATAGAGGATAGGATAGGATATAGGAGAGGATAGGTGATTTGATAGGATAGATGATAGGGTAGGATAGAAGATAGGATAGGATAGATGATAGGATATAATAGAGGATAGGATAGGATAGAGGATAGGATAGGATAGAGGATAGGATAGGATAGAGGATAGGATAGGATAGGATAGAGGATAGGATAGGATAGGATAGAGGATAGGATAGGATAGGATAGAGGATAGGATAGGATAGAGGATAGGATAGGGGATTTGATAGGATAGAGGATAGGATAGGATAGAGGATAGGATAGACGATAGGATAGGATAGAGGATAGGATAGGATAGAGGATAGGATAGAGGATAGGATAGGATAGAGGACAGGATAGGATAGAGGATTGGATAGGATACAGGAAAGGATAGGATTGAGGATAGATGATAGGATAGGATAGAGGATAGGATAGGATAGAGGATTGGATAGGATAGAGGATAGATGATAGGATAGGATAGAGGATAGGATAGGGGATTTGATGGGATAGAGGATAGGATAGGATAGGATAGAGGATAGGATAGAATAGAGGATACGATAGGATAGAGGATAGGATAGGATAGAGGATAGGATGGATAGAGGATAGGATAGGATAGAGAATAGGATAGACGATAGGATAAGATAGAGGATAGGATAGGATAGAGGATAAGATAGGATAGAGGATAGGATAGGATAGAGGATAGGATAGGATAGAGGATAGGATAGGATAGGATAGAGGATAGGATAGGATAGAGGATAGGATAGGATAGAGGATAGGATAGGATAGAGGATAGGATAGGATAGAGGATAGGATAGGATAGAAGATAGGATAGGATAGAGTATAGGATAGGACATAGGAGAGGATAGGTGATTTGATAGGACAGAGGATAGGATAGGATAGACGATAGGATAGGATAGAGGATAGGATAGGATAGAGGATAGGATAGGACAGAGGCTAGGATAGGGGATTTGATAGGATAGAGGATAGGATAGGATAGAGGATAGGATAGGATAGAGGATAGGATAGGGTAGAGGATAGGATAGGATAGAGGATAGGATAGGATAGAGGATAGGATAGGATAGAGGATAGGATAGGATAGAGGATAGGATAGGGGATTTGATAGGATAGAGGATAGGATAGGATAGAAGATAGGATAGGATAGAGGTTAGGATAGGATATAGGAGAGGATAGGTGATTTGATAGGATAGATGATAGGGTAGGATAGAAGATAGGATAGGATAGATGATAGGATATAATAGAGGATAGGATAGGATAGAGGATAGGATAGGATAGAGGATAGGATAGGATAGAGGATAGGATAGGATAGGATAGAGGATAGGATAGGATAGGATAGGATAGAGGATAGGATAGGATAGGATAGAGGAAAAGATAGGATAGAGGATAGGATAGGGGATTTGATAGGATAGAGGATAGGATAGGATAGAGAATAGGATAGACGATAGGATAGGATAGAGGATAGGATAGGATAGAGGATAGGATAGAGGATAGGATAGGATAGAGGACAGGATAGGATAGAGGATTGGATAGGATACAGGAAAGGATAGGATTGAGGATAGATGATAGGATAGGATAGAGGATAGGATAGGATAGAGGATTGGATAGGATAGAGGATAGATGATAGGATAGGATAGAGGATAGGATAGGGGATTTGATGGGATAGAGGATAGGATAGGATAGGATAGAGGATAGGATAGAATAGAGGATACGATAGGATAGAGGATAGGATAGGATAGAGGATAGGATGGATAGAGGATAGGATAGGATAGAGAATAGGATAGACGATAGGATAAGATAGAGGATAGGATAGGGGATTTGATAGGATAGACAATAGGATAGGATAGAAGATAGGATAGAGCATAGGATAGGGGATTGGATAGGATAGGATAGAGGATAGGGTAGGATAGAGGATAGGATAGAGGATAGGATAAGATAGAGGACAGGATAGGATAGAGGATAGGATAGGATAGAGGATCGGATAGGATATAGGATAGGATAGGATAGAGGATAGGATAGAGGATAGGATAGGATAGAGGATAGGATAGCATAGAGGATAGGATAGGATAGAGGATAGGATAGGATAGAGGATAGGATAGGATAGAGGATAGGATAGGGGATTTGATAGGATAGAGGATAGGATAGGATAGAAGATAGGATAGGATAGAGGATAGGATAGGATATAGGAGAGGATAGGTGATTTGATAGGATAGATGATAGGGTAGGATAGAAGATAGGATAGGATAGATGATAGGATATAATAGAGGATAGGATAGGATAGAGGATAGGATAGGATAGAGGATAGTATAGGATAAAGGATAGGATAGAGGATAGGATAGAGGATAGGATAGGGGATTTGATAGGATAGAGGATAGGATAGGATAGAGGATAGGATAGGATAGAGGATTGGATAGGATAGAGGATAGATGATAGGATAGGAAAGAGGATAGGATAGGATAGAGGATAGGATAGACGATAGGAGAGGATAGAGGATAGGATAGGATAGAGGATAGGATAGGATAGAGGATAGTATAAGGGATTTGATAGGACAGAGGATAGGATAGGATAGACGATAGGATAGGATAGAGGATAGGATAGGATAGAGGATAGGATAGGACAGAGGCTAGGATAGGGGATTTGATAGGATAGAGGATAGGATAGGATAGAGGATAGGATAGGATAGAGGATAGGATAGGATAGAGGATAGGATAGGGTAGAGGATAGGATAGGATAGAAGATAGGATAGGACAGATGATAGGATAGGGGATTTGATAGGATAGAGGATAGGATAGACGATAGGATAGGATAGAGGATTGGATAGGATACAGGATAGGATAGGATAGAGGAGAGGATAGGATAGAGGATTGGATAGGATAGAGGATAGGATAGGATAGAGGATAGGATAGAGGATTGGATAGGATACAGGAAAGGATCGGATTGAGGATAGATGATAGGATAGGATAGAGGATTGGATAGGATACAGGATAGGATAGGATAGAGGAGAGGATAGGATAGAGGATTGGATAGGATAGAGGATAGGATAGGATAGACGATAGGATAGAGGATTGGATAGGATAGAGGATTGGATAGGATACAGGAAAGGATCGGATTGAGGATAGATGATAGGATAGGATAGAGGATTGGATAGGATACAGGATAGGATAGGATAGAGGATAGGATAGGGGATTTGATAGGATAGAGGATAGGATAGGATAGAGGATAGGATAGACGAACGTATAGGATAGAGGATAGGATAGAAGATAGGATAGGATAGAGGATAGGATAGGATAGAGGATAGGATAGGATAGAGGATAGGATAGGATAGAGGATAAGATAGGATAGAGGATAGGATAGACGATAGGATAGGATAGAGGATAGGATAGGATAGAGGATAGGATAGTGGATAGGATAGGATAAAGGATAGGATAGAGGATAGGATAGAGGATAGGATAGGATAGAGGATAGAATATTGTAGAGGATAGGATAGGACAGAGGATAGGATAGGGGATTTGATAGGATAGAGGATAGGATAGGATAGAGGATAGGATAAACGATAGGATAGGATAGAGGATAGGATAGGATAGAGGATAGGATAGTGGATAGGATAGGATAGAGGATAGGATAGAGGATAGGATAGGATAGAGGATAGGATAGGATAGAGGATAGGATAGTGGATAGGATAGGATAGAGGATAGGATAGAGGATAGGATAGGATAGAGGATAGGATATTATAGAGGATAGGATAGGACAGAGGATAGGATAGGGGATTTGGTAGGATAGAGGATAGGATAGGATAGAGGATAGTATAGGATAAAGGATAGGATAGAGGATAGGATAGGATAGAGGATAGGATAGACGATAGGATAGGATAGAGGATAGGATAGGATAGAGGATAGGATAGGATAGAGGAGAGGATAGGATAGAGGATTGGATAGGATAGAGGATAGGATAGGATAGAGGATAGGATAGGATAGAGGATAGGATAGAGGATAGGATAGAGGATAGGATAGGATAGAGGATAGGATAGGATAGAGGATAGGATAGGATAGGATAGAGGATTGGATAGAGGATAGGATAGGATAGAGGATACGATATAGGATGGGATCGGATAGAGAATAGGATACGATAGAGGATAGGATAGGAATGGATAGAGAATAGGATGGGATAGAGGATAGGATAGGGTAGAGGATAGGATAGGATGGAGGATAGGATAGGATAGAGGATAGATGATAGGATAGGATAGAGGATAGGATAGGGGATTTGATAGGATAGGGGATTGGATAGGATAGGATAGAGGATAGGGTAGGATAGAGGATAGGATAGAGGATAGGATAAGATAGAGGACAGGATAGGATAGAGGATAGGATAGGATAGAGGATCGGATAGGATATAGGATAGGATAGGATAGAGGATAGGATAGAGGATAGGATAGGATAGAGGATAGGATAGGATAGAGGATAGGATAGGATAGAGGATAGGATAGGATAGAGGATAGGATAGGATAGAGGATAGGATAGGATAGAGGATAGGATAGGATAGAGGATAGGATAGGATAGAGGATAGGATAGGGGATTTGATAGGATAGAGGATAGGATAGGATAGAAGATAGGATAGGATAGAGGATAGGATAGGATATAGGAGAGGATAGGTGATTTGATAGGATAGATGATAGAGTAGGATAGAAGATAGGATAGGATAGATGATAGGATAGGATAGAGGATAGGATAGGATAGAGGATAGGATAGGATAGAGGATAGGATAGGATAGAGGATAGGATAGGGGATTTGATAGGATAGAGGATAGGATAGGATAGAAGATAGGATAGGATAGAGGATAGGATAGGATATAGGAGAGGATAGGTGATTTGATAGGACAGAGGATAGGATAGGATAGACGATAGGATAGGATAGAGGATAGGATAGGATAGAGGATAGGATAGGACAGAGGCTAGGATAGGGGATTTGATAGGATAGAGGATAGGATAGGATAGAGGATAGGATAGGATAGAGGATAGGATAGGATAGAGGATAGGATAGGGTAGAGGATAGGATAGGATAGAAGATAGGATAGGACAGATGATAGGATAGGGGATTTGATAGGATAGAGGATAGGATAGACGATAGGATAGGATAGAGGATTGGATAGGATACAGGATAGGATAGGATAGAGGGGAGGATAGGATAGAGGATTGGATAGGATAGAGGATAGGATAGGATAGAGGATAGGATAGAGGATTGGATAGGATACAGGAAAGGATCGGATTGAGGATAGATGATAGGATAGGATAGAGGATTGGATAGGATACAGGATAGGATAGGATAGAGGAGAGGATAGGATAGAGGATTGGATAGGATAGAGGATAGGATAGGATAGAGGATAGGATAGAGGATTGGATAGGATAGAGGATTGGATAGGATACAGGAAAGGATCGGATTGAGGATAGATGATAGGATAGGATAGAGGATTGGATAGGATACAGGATAGGATAGGATAGAGGATAGGATAGGGGATTTGATAGGATAGAGGATAGGATAGGATAGAGGATAGGATAGACGAACGTATAGGATAGATGATAGGATAGAAGATAGGATAGGATAGAGGATAGGATAGGATAGAGGATAGGATAGGATAGAGGATAGGATAGGATAGAGGATAGGATAGGATAGAGGATAGGATAGTGGATAGGATAGGATAAAGGATAGGATAGAGGATAGGATAGGATAGAGGATAGAATATTATAGAGGATAGGATAGGACAGAGGATAGGATAGGGGATTTGATAGGATAGAGGATAGGATAGGATAGAGGATAGGATAAACGATAGGATAGGATAGAGGATAGGATAGGATAGGGGATAGGATAGTGGATAGGATAGGATAGAGGATAGGATAGAGGATAGGATAGGATAGAGGATAGGATATTATAGAGGATAGGATAGGACAGAGGATAGGATAGGGGATTTGGTAGGATAGAGGATAGGATAGGATAGAGGATAGTATAGGATAAAGGATAGGATAGAGGATAGGATAGAGGATAGGATAGGGGATTTTATAGGATAGAGGATAGGATAGGATAGAGGATAGGATAGACGATAGGATAGGATAGAGGATAGGATAGACGATAGGATAGGATAGAGGATAGGATAGGATAGAGGATAGGATAGGATAGAGGAGAGGGTAGGATAGAGGATTGGATAGGATAGAGGATAGGATAGGATAGAGGATAGGATAGGATAGAGGATAGGATAGAGGATAGGATAGAGGATAGGATAGGATAGAGGATAGGATAGGATAGAGGATAGGATAGGATAGAGGATAGGATAGGATAGAGGATAGGATAGGATAGAGGATAGGATAGGATAGAGGATAGGATAGGATAGGATAGAGGATTGGATAGAGGATAGGATAGGATAGAGGATATTATAGGATAGAGGATAGGATAGGATAGAGGATAGGATAGGATAGAGGATAGGATAGGATAGAGGATAGGATAGGATAGAGGATAGGATAGGATAGAGGATAGGATAGGATAGAGGATAGGATAGGATAGAGGATAGGATAGGATAGAGGATAGGATAGGATAGGATAGAGGATAGGATAGGATAGGATAGAGGATAGGATAGGATAGAGGATAGGATAGGATAGAGGATAGGATAGGATAGAGGATAGGATAGGGGATTTGATAGGATAGAGGATAGGATAGGATAGAGGATAGGATAGACGATAGGATAGGATAGAGGATAGGATAGGATAGAGGATAGGATAGAGGATAGGATAGGATAGAGGACAGGATAGGATAGAGGATTGGATAGGATACAGGAAAGGATAGGATTGAGGATAGATGATAGGATAGGATAGAGGATAGGATAGGATAGAGGATTGGATAGGATAGAGGATAGATGATAGGATAGGATAAAGGATAGGATAGGGGATTTGATGGGATAGAGGATAGGATAGGATAGGATAGAGGATAGGATAGAATAGAGGATAGGATAGGATAGAGGATAGGATAGGATAGAGGATAGGATGGATAGAGGATAGGATAGGATAGAGAATAGGATAGACGATAGGATAAGATAGAGGATAGGATAGGATAGAGGATAGGATAGACGATAGGATAGGATAGAGGATAGGATAGGATAGGGGATAGGATAGGATAGAGGACAGGATAGGATAGAGGATTGGATAGGGTACAGGAAAGGATAGGATTGAGGATAGATGATAGGATAGGACAGAGGATAGGATAGGATAGAGGATAGGATAGGATAGAGGATATGATAGACGATATGATGGGATAGAGGATAGGGTAGGATAGAAGATAGGATAGGATAGATGATAGGATAGGATAGAGGATAGCATAGGATAGAGGAAAGGATAGGATAGAGGATAGTATAGGATAAAGGATAGGATAGGATAAAGGATAGGATAGAGGATAGGATAGAGGATAGGATAGGGGATTTGATAGGATAGAGGATAGGATAGGATAGAGGATAGAATATTATAGAGGATAGGATAGGACAGAGGATAGGATAGGGGATTTGATAGGATAGAGGATAGGATAGGATAGAGGATAGGATAAACGATAGGATAGGATAGAGGATAGGATAGGATAGGGGATAGGATAGTGGATAGGATAGGATAGAGGATAGGATAGAGGATAGGATAGGATAGAGGATAGGATATTATAGAGGATAGGATAGGACAGAGGATAGGATAGGGGATTTGGTAGGATAGAGGATAGGATAGGATAGAGGATAGTATAGGATAAAGGATAGGATAGAGGATAGGATAGAGGATAGGATAGGGGATTTTATAGGATAGAGGATAGGATAGGATAGAGGATAGGATAGACGATAGGATAGGATAGAGGATAGGATAGACGATAGGATAGGATAGAGGATAGGATAGGATAGAGGATAGGATAGGATAGAGGAGAGGATAGGATAGAGGATTGGATAGGATAGAGGATAGGATAGGATAGAGGATAGGATAGGATAGAGGATAGGATAGAGGATAGGATAGAGGATAGGATAGGATAGAGGATAGGATAGGATAGAGGATAGGATAGGATAGAGGATAGGATAGGATAGGATAGAGGATTGGATAGAGGATAGGATAGGATAGAGGATATTATAGGATAGAGGATAGGATAGGATAGAGGATAGGATAGGATAGAGGATAGGATAGGATAGAGGATAGGATAGGATAGAGGATAGGATAGGATAGAGGATAGGATAGGATAGAGGATAGGATAGGATAGGATAGAGGATAGGATAGGATAGGATAGAGGATAGGATAGGATAGAGGATAGGATAGGATAGAGGATAGGATAGGATAGAGGATAGGATAGGGGATTTGATAGGATAGAGGATAGGATAGGATAGAGGATAGGATAGACGATAGGATAGGATAGAGGATAGGATAGGATAGAGGATAGGATAGAGGATAGGATAGGATAGAGGACAGGATAGGATAGAGGATTGGATAGGATACAGGAAAGGATAGGATTGAGGATAGATGATAGGATAGGATAGAGGATAGGATAGGATAGAGGATTGGATAGGATAGAGGATAGATGATAGGATAGGATAAAGGATAGGATAGGGGATTTGATGGGATAGAGGATAGGATAGGATAGGATAGAGGATAGGATAGAATAGAGGATAGGATAGGATAGAGGATAGGATAGGATAGAGGATAGGATGGATAGAGGATAGGATAGGATAGAGAATAGGATAGACGATAGGATAAGATAGAGGATAGGATAGGATAGAGGATAGGATAGACGATAGGATAGGATAGAGGATAGGATAGGATAGGGGATAGGATAGGATAGAGGACAGGATAGGATAGAGGATTGGATAGGGTACAGGAAAGGATAGGATTGAGGATAGATGATAGGATAGGACAGAGGATAGGATAGGATAGAGGATAGGATAGGATAGAGGATATGATAGACGATATGATGGGATAGAGGATAGGGTAGGATAGAAGATAGGATAGGATAGATGATAGGATAGGATAGAGGATAGCATAGGATAGAGGAAAGGATAGGATAGAGGATAGTATAGGATAAAGGATAGGATAGGATAAAGGATAGGATAGAGGATAGGATAGAGGATAGGATAGGGGATTTGATAGGATAGAGGATAGGATAGGATAGAGGATAGGATAGACGATAGGATAGGATAGGATAGAGGATAGGATAGGATAGAGGATAGGATAGGATAGAGGATAAGATAGGATAGAGGATAGGATAGGATAGAGGATAGGATAGGATAGAGGATAGGATAGGATAGGATAGAGGATAGGATAGGATAGAGGATAGGATAGGATAGAGGATAGGATAGGATAGAGGATAGGATAGGATAGAGGATAGGATAGGATAGAGGATAGGATAGAGGATAGGTTAGGGGATTTGATAGGATAGAGGATAGGATAGGATAGAGGATAGGATAGACGATAGGATAGGATAGAGGATAGGATAGGATAGAGGATAGGATAGAGGATAGGATAGGATAGAGGACAGGATAGGATAGAGGATTTAATAGGATACAGGAAAGGATAGGATTGAGGATAGATGATAGGATAGGATAGAGGATAGGATAGGATAGAGGATTGGATAGGATAGAGGATAGATGATAGGATAGGAAAGAGGATAGGATAGGATAGAGGATAGGATAGACGATAGAAGAGGATAGAGGATAGGATAGGATAGAGGAAAGGATAGGATAGAGGACAGGATAGGATAGAGGATTGGATAGGATACAGGAAAGGATCGGATTGAGGATAGATGATAGGATAGGATAGAGGATTGGATAGGATAGAGGATAGGATAGGATAGAGGATAGGATAGGGGATTTGATAGGATAGACAATAGGATAGGATAGAAGATAGGATAGGATAGAGGATAGGATAGGATATAGGAGAGGATAGGTGATTTGATAGGATAGATGATAGGGTAGGATAGAAGATAGGATAGGATAGATGATAGGATAGGATAGAGGATAGGATAGGATAGAGGATAGGATAGGATAGAGGATAGGATAGGATAGAGGATAGTATAGGGGATTTGATAGGATAGAGGATAGGATAGGATAGAAGATAGGATAGGATAGAGGATAGGATAGGATATAGGAGAGGATAGGTGATTTGATAGGATAGATGATAGGGTAGGATAGAAGATAGGATAGGATAGATGATAGGATAGGATAGAGGATAGGATAGGATAGAGGATAGGATAGGATAGAGGATAGTATAGGATAAAGGATAGGATAGAGGATAGGATAGAGGATAGGATAGGGGATTTGATAGGATAGAGGATAGGATAGGATAGAGGATAGGATGGATAGAGGATAGGATAGGATAGAGAATAGGATAGACGATAGGATAAGATAGAGGATAGGATAGGATAGAGGATAGGATAGACGATAGGATAGGATAGAGGATAGGATAGGATAGGGGATAGGATAGGATAGAGGACAGGATAGGATAGAGGATTGGATAGGATACAGGAAAGGATAGGATTGAGGATAGATGATAGGATAGGACAGAGGATAGGATAGGATAGCGGATAGGATAGGATAGAGGATGTGATAGACGATAGGATAGGATAGAGGATAGGATAGGATAGAGGATAGGATAGGAAACAGGATACGATATAGGATAGGATAGGATAGAGAATAGGGTAAGATAGATGATAGTATAGGAAAGAGGATAGGATATGATAGAGGATAGGATAGGATTGGATAGAGAATAGGATGGGATAGAGGATAGGATAGGATAGAGGATAGGATAGGATAGGATAGAGGATAGGATAGGATAGTGGATAGGATAGGATAGGGGATAAGATAGGATAGAGGATAGGATAAGATAGAGGATAGGATAGGATAGATTATAGGATAGGATAGAGGATAGGATACGATAGAGTATATAATAGGATACAGGGTAGGATAGGATAGAGGATAGGATAGGATAGAGGATACGATATAGGATTGGATCGGATAGAGAATAGGATACGATAGAGGATAGGATAGGAATGGATAGAGAATAGGATGGGATAGAGGATAGGATAGGGTAGAGGATAGGATAGGATGGAGGATAGGATAGGATAGAGGATAGGATAGGATAGAGGATAGGATAGGATAGAGAATAGGATAGGATAGAGGATAGGATAGGATAGGATAGAGGATAGGATAGGACACAGGATACGATATTATAGGTGATAGGATAGGATAGAGGATAGTATCGCATAGAGGATAGGATAGGGGACTGGATAGCATAGAGGATAGGAGACGATAGAGGGTAGGATAGGGGATTGGATAGGATAGAGTACACGAGGCGAAAGAGGATAGGATAGGATAGAGGATAGGATAGGAGAGAGTATAGGATAGGATAGAGGATAGGATAGGATAGAGTATAGGATAGGATACAGGATAGGATAGGATAGGGGATAGGATAGGATAGAGGATACGATATAGGATTGGATAGGATAGAGAATAGGATACAATAAAGGATAGGATAGGATTGGATAGAGAATAGGATGGGATAGAGAATAGGATAGGATAGAGGATAGGATAGGATAGAGGATATGATAGGATAGAAGATATTATAGGATGGAGGATAGGATAGGATAGAGGATAGGATAATGTAGAGGATAGGATTGGATAGGGGATAGGATAGGACACAGGATACGATATTATAGGTGATAGGATAGGATAGAGGATAGTATCGCATAGAGTATAGGATAGGGGACTGAATAGCATAGAGGATAGGAGACGATAGAGGGTAGGATAGGGGATTGGATAGGATAGAGTACACGAGGCGATAGAGGATAGGATAGGATAGAGGATAGGATAGGATAGAGTATAGGATAGGATAGAGGATAGGATAGGATAGGATAGAGTATAGGATAGGATACAGGATAGGATAGCATAGAGGATACGATAGGATAGAGAATAGGATACGATAGAGGATAGGATAGGATTGGATAGAGAATAGCATGGGATAAATGATAGGATAGGCTAGAGGATAGGATAGGATAGAGAATAGGACAGGATAGATGATATTATAGGAAAGAGGATAGGATATGATAGAGGATACGATATTATAGAGGATAGGATAGGATAGAGGATAGGATAGGATGGAGGATAGGATAGGATGCAGGATAGGATAGGATACAGGATACGACAATAGGATACGATAGAGGATAGGATAGGATTGGATAGAGAATAGGATGGGATAGAGCATAGGATAGGATAGAGGATAGGATAGGATAGGATAGAGGATAGGATAGGATAGGATAGAGGATAGGATAGGATAGAGGATAGGATAGGATAGTGGATAGGATAGGATAGAGGATAGGATAGGATAGAGTATAGGATAGGATAGAGGATAGGATAGGATAGAGGATAGGACAGGATACAGGATAGGATAGGGGATAAGATAGGATAGAGGATAGGATAAGATAGAGGATAGGATAGGATAGAGGATAGGATAGGATAGAGTATAGGATAGGATAGAGGATAGGATAGGATAGAGGATAGGATAGGATAGATAATAGGATAGGATAGAGGATAGGATAGGATGGAGGATTGGATAGGATAGGATAGAGCATAGGATAGGATAGGATAGAGGATAGGATAGGATAGATGATATTATAGGAAAGAGAATAGGATATGATAGAGGATAGGATAGGATAGAGGATAGGATAGGATAGAGGATACGATATAGGATTGGATAGGATAGAGAATAGGATACGATAGAGGATAGGATAGGATTGGATAGAGAAGAGGATGGGATAGAGGATAGGATAGGATAGAGGATAGGATAGGATAGAGTATAGGATAGGATAGGATAGAGGATAGGATAGGATAGGATAGAGGATAAGATTGGATAGAGGATAGGATAGGATAGAGGATAGGATAGGATAGAGGATAGGATAGGATAGATGATACGATAGGATAGTGAATAGAATAGAGAATAGGATAGGATACAGGATAGGATAGGATAGAGGATAGGATAGGATAGAGGATAGGATTGGATAGAGGATAGGATAGGATAGAGGATAGGATAGGAGAGTGGATAGGATAGAGGACAGGAGACGATAGAGGATAGGATAGGATATTGGATTGGATAGGATAGAGGATAGGATAGGATAGAGGATAGGTAGGATAGAGGATAGGATAGGATAGACGATAGGATATAATAGAGGATTGGATAGGATAGAGGATACGATAGGATAGTGGATAGGATAGAGAATAGGATAGGATAGAGGATAGGATAGGATAGAGGATAGGATAGGATAGAGGATAGGATAGGATAGAGGATAGGATAGGATAGATGATAGGATAGGATAGGATAGAGGATAGGATAGGATAGGATAGAGGATAAGATTGGATAGAGGATAGGATAGGATAGAGGATAGGATAGGATAGAGGATAGGATAGGATAGATGATACGATAGGATAGTGAATAGAATAGAGAATAGGATAGGATACAGGATAGGATAGGATAGAGGATAGGATAGGATAGAGGATAGGATTGGATAGAGGATAGGATAGGATAGAGGATAGGATAGGAGAGTGGATAGGATAGAGGACAGGAGACGATAGAGGATAGGATAGGATATTGGATTGGATAGGATAGAGGATAGGATAGGATAGAGGATAGGTAGGATAGAGGATAGGATAGGATAGACGATAGGATATAATAGAGGATTGGATAGGATAGGGTGATACGATAGGATAGTGGATAGGATAGAGAATAGGATAGGATAGAGGATAGGATAGGATAGAGGATAGGATAGGATAGAGGATAGGATAGGATAGAGGATAGGATAGGATAGATGATAGGATAGGATACAGGAAAGGATAGGATAGAGGATAGGATAGGATAGAGGATAGGATAGGATAGAGGATATAATAGGATAGAGGATAGGATAGGATAGTGGATAGGATAGGATAGAGGATAGGATAGGATAGAGGATAGGATAGGTTAGATAATAGGATAGGATAGAGGATAGGATAGGATGGAGGATTGGATAGGATAGGATAGAGCATAGGATAGGATAGGATAGAGGATAGGATAGGAGATTGGATAGGAGACGATAGAGGATAGGATAGGATAGGATAGAGAATAGGATAGGATAGATGATATTATAGGAAAGAGTATAGGATATGATAGAGG
Source organism: Halictus rubicundus (assembly GCF_050948215.1). Lineage (NCBI taxonomy): Eukaryota > Metazoa > Arthropoda > Insecta > Hymenoptera > Halictidae > Halictus > Halictus rubicundus. The sequence goes on along the minus strand of NW_027488835.1, from coordinate 221,009 downwards.
ATACGATATAATAGAGGAGAGGATCGAATACAGGAAAGGATAGGGGATTCGATAGGATAGAGGATAGGATAGTGGATAGGATAGGATAGAGGATAGGATAGGGGATTGGATAGGATAAGGGATTGGATAGGATAGAGAATAGGATCGGATAGCGGATACGATAGGATTGAGGATATGATAGAATAGATGACAGGATAGGATAGAGGATCGGATAGGGGATTGGATAAGATAGAGGATAGGATAGGATAGAGGATAGGATAGGATAGAGGATAGGATAGGATAGAGGATAGGATAGGATAGAGGATAGGATAGGATAGAGGATACGATATAGGATTGGATAGGATACAGAATAGGATACGATAGAGGATAGGTTAGGATAGGATATAGGATAGGATAGGATAGAGGGTAGGATAGGATAGAGCATAGGATAGGATAGAGGATACGATATAGGATTGGATAGGATAGAGAATAGGATACGATAAAGGATAAGATAGGATTGGATAGAGAATAGCATGGGATAGATGATAGGATAGGATAGAGGATAGGATAGGATAGAGAATAGGATAGGATAGATGATATTATAGGAAAGAGGATAGGATATGATAGAGGATACGATATTATAGAGGATAGGATAGGTTAGAGGATAGGATAGGATGGAGGATAGGATAGGATACAGGATAGGATAGGATACGGGATACGAAAGGATACAGGATAGGATAGGATAGAGGATAGGATAGGATAGAGGATACGATATATGATTGGATAGGATAGACAATAGGATACGATAGAGGATAGGATAGGATTGGATAGAGAATAGGATGGGATAGAGGATAGGATAGGATAGAGGATAGGATAGGATAGGATAGAGGATAGGATAGGATAGTGGATAGGATAGGATAGGGGATAAGATAGGATAGAGGATAGGATAAGATAGAGGATAGGATAGGATAGATTATAGGATAGGATAGAGGATAGGATACGATAGAGTATATAATAGGATACAGGGTAGGATAGGATAGAGGATAGGATAGGATAGAGGATACGATATAGGATTGGATCGGATAGAGAATAGGATACGATAGAGGATAGGATAGGAATGGATAGAGAATAGGATGGGATAGAGGATAGGATAGGGTAGAGGATAGGATAGGATGGAGGATAGGATAGGATAGAGGATAGGATAGGATAGAGGATAGGATAGGATAGAGAATAGGATAGGATAGAGGATAGGATAGGATAGGATAGAGGATAGGATAGGACACAGGATACGATATTATAGGTGATAGGATAGGATAGAGGATAGTATCGCATAGAGGATAGGATAGGGGACTGGATAGCATAGAGGATAGGAGACGATAGAGGGTAGGATAGGGGATTGGATAGGATAGAGTACACGAGGCGAAAGAGGATAGGATAGGATAGAGGATAGGATAGGAGAGAGTATAGGATAGGATAGAGGATAGGATAGGATAGAGTATAGGATAGGATACAGGATAGGATAGGATAGGGGATAGGATAGGATAGAGGATACGATATAGGATTGGATAGGATAGAGAATAGGATACAATAAAGGATAGGATAGGATTGGATAGAGAATAGGATGGGATAGAGAATAGGATAGGATAGAGGATAGGATAGGATAGAGGATATGATAGGATAGAAGATATTATAGGATGGAGGATAGGATAGGATAGAGGATAGGATAATGTAGAGGATAGGATTGGATAGGGGATAGGATAGGACACAGGATACGATATTATAGGTGATAGGATAGGATAGAGGATAGTATCGCATAGAGTATAGGATAGGGGACTGAATAGCATAGAGGATAGGAGACGATAGAGGGTAGGATAGGGGATTGGATAGGATAGAGTACACGAGGCGATAGAGGATAGGATAGGATAGAGGATAGGATAGGATAGAGTATAGGATAGGATAGAGGATAGGATAGGATAGGATAGAGTATAGGATAGGATACAGGATAGGATAGCATAGAGGATACGATAGGATAGAGAATAGGATACGATAGAGGATAGGATAGGATTGGATAGAGAATAGCATGGGATAAATGATAGGATAGGCTAGAGGATAGGATAGGATAGAGAATAGGACAGGATAGATGATATTATAGGAAAGAGGATAGGATATGATAGAGGATACGATATTATAGAGGATAGGATAGGATAGAGGATAGGATAGGATGGAGGATAGGATAGGATGCAGGATAGGATAGGATACAGGATACGACAATAGGATACGATAGAGGATAGGATAGGATTGGATAGAGAATAGGATGGGATAGAGCATAGGATAGGATAGAGGATAGGATAGGATAGGATAGAGGATAGGATAGGATAGGATAGAGGATAGGATAGGATAGAGGATAGGATAGGATAGTGGATAGGATAGGATAGAGGATAGGATAGGATAGAGTATAGGATAGGATAGAGGATAGGATAGGATAGAGGATAGGACAGGATACAGGATAGGATAGGGGATAAGATAGGATAGAGGATAGGATAAGATAGAGGATAGGATAGGATAGAGGATAGGATAGGATAGAGTATAGGATAGGATAGAGGATAGGATAGGATAGAGGATAGGATAGGATAGATAATAGGATAGGATAGAGGATAGGATAGGATGGAGGATTGGATAGGATAGGATAGAGCATAGGATAGGATAGGATAGAGGATAGGATAGGATAGATGATATTATAGGAAAGAGAATAGGATATGATAGAGGATAGGATAGGATAGAGGATAGGATAGGATAGAGGATACGATATAGGATTGGATAGGATAGAGAATAGGATACGATAGAGGATAGGATAGGATTGGATAGAGAAGAGGATGGGATAGAGGATAGGATAGGATAGAGGATAGGATAGGATAGAGTATAGGATAGGATAGGATAGAGGATAGGATAGGATAGGATAGAGGATAAGATTGGATAGAGGATAGGATAGGATAGAGGATAGGATAGGATAGAGGATAGGATAGGATAGATGATACGATAGGATAGTGAATAGAATAGAGAATAGGATAGGATACAGGATAGGATAGGATAGAGGATAGGATAGGATAGAGGATAGGATTGGATAGAGGATAGGATAGGATAGAGGATAGGATAGGAGAGTGGATAGGATAGAGGACAGGAGACGATAGAGGATAGGATAGGATATTGGATTGGATAGGATAGAGGATAGGATAGGATAGAGGATAGGTAGGATAGAGGATAGGATAGGATAGACGATAGGATATAATAGAGGATTGGATAGGATAGAGGATACGATAGGATAGTGGATAGGATAGAGAATAGGATAGGATAGAGGATAGGATAGGATAGAGGATAGGATAGGATAGAGGATAGGATAGGATAGAGGATAGGATAGGATAGATGATAGGATAGGATAGGATAGAGGATAGGATAGGATAGGATAGAGGATAAGATTGGATAGAGGATAGGATAGGATAGAGGATAGGATAGGATAGAGGATAGGATAGGATAGATGATACGATAGGATAGTGAATAGAATAGAGAATAGGATAGGATACAGGATAGGATAGGATAGAGGATAGGATAGGATAGAGGATAGGATTGGATAGAGGATAGGATAGGATAGAGGATAGGATAGGAGAGTGGATAGGATAGAGGACAGGAGACGATAGAGGATAGGATAGGATATTGGATTGGATAGGATAGAGGATAGGATAGGATAGAGGATAGGTAGGATAGAGGATAGGATAGGATAGACGATAGGATATAATAGAGGATTGGATAGGATAGGGTGATACGATAGGATAGTGGATAGGATAGAGAATAGGATAGGATAGAGGATAGGATAGGATAGAGGATAGGATAGGATAGAGGATAGGATAGGATAGAGGATAGGATAGGATAGATGATAGGATAGGATACAGGAAAGGATAGGATAGAGGATAGGATAGGATAGAGGATAGGATAGGATAGAGGATATAATAGGATAGAGGATAGGATAGGATAGTGGATAGGATAGGATAGAGGATAGGATAGGATAGAGGATAGGATAGGTTAGATAATAGGATAGGATAGAGGATAGGATAGGATGGAGGATTGGATAGGATAGGATAGAGCATAGGATAGGATAGGATAGAGGATAGGATAGGAGATTGGATAGGAGACGATAGAGGATAGGATAGGATAGGATAGAGAATAGGATAGGATAGATGATATTATAGGAAAGAGTATAGGATATGATAGAGGATACGATATAATAGAGGAGAGGATCGAATACAGGAAAGGATAGGGGATTCGATAGGATAGAGGATAGGATAGTGGATAGGATAGGATAGAGGATAGGATAGGGGATTGGATAGGATAAGGGATTGGATAGGATAGAGAATAGGATCGGATAGCGGATACGATAGGATTGAGGATATGATAGAATAGATGATAGGATAGGATAGAGGATCGGATAGGGGATTGGATAAGATAGAGGATAGGATAGGATAGAGGATAGGATAGGATAGAGGATAGGATAGGATAGAGGATAGGATAGGATACAGGATAGGATAGGATAGAGGATAGGATAGGATAGAGGATATAGGATATAGGATTGGATAGGATACAGGATAGGATACGATAGAGGATAGGATAGGTTAGAATAGAGAAGAGGATAGGATGGATGATATTATAGGATAGAGGGCAGGATAGGATAGAGGATACGATATTATAGAGGAGAGGATCGAATATAGGAAAGGATAGGGGATTGGATAGGATAGAGAATAGGATACAGAATAGGATAGGATAGAGAATAGGATACAGAATAGGATAGGATAGAGGTTAGGATAGGATAGAGGATAGGATAGGGGATTGGATAGCATAGGGGATTGGATAGGATAGAGAATAGGATAGGATAGATGATATTAAAGGAAAGAGGATAGGATAGGATAGAGGATAGGATAGGATAGAGAATAGGATAGAGGATAGGATAGAGGATTGGATAGGATAGGGGATATTATAGGATAGAGGATAGGGTAGGATAGCGGATAGGATAGGATATAGGATTGGATAGGATAGATGATATTATAGGAAAGAGGATAGGATATGATAGGGGATCGGATAGGATAGAGGATACGATAGGATAGTGGATAGGATAGAGAATAGGATAGGATAGAGGATATAATAGGATAGAGAATAGGATAGGGTACAGCATAGGATAGGATAGAGGATAGGATAGGATAGAGGATAGGATAAGATAGAGGATAGGATAGGATAGAGGATAGGATAGGATAGAGGATAGGATAGGATAGAGGATAGGATAGGATAGACGATAGGATAGGATAGAGGATAGGATAGGATAGAGGATAGGATAGGATACAGGATAGGATAGGATAGAGGATAGGAGAGGATAGAGGATACGATATAGGATTGGATAGGATAAAGAATAGGATACGATAGAGGTTAGGATAGGATTGGATAGAGAATATGATGGGATAGAGGATAGGATAGGATAGAGGATAGGATAGGATAGAGGATAGGATAGGATTGATGATAGGATAGGATACAGGATAGGATAGGATAGAGGATAGGATAGGATAGAGGATAGGATACGATAGAGGATATAATAGGATAGAGGATAGGGTAGGATAGAGATACGATAGGATAGTGGATAGGATAGAGAATAGGATAGGATAGAGGATAGGATAGGATAGAGGATAGGATAGGATAGAGGATAGGATAGGATAGAGGATAGGATAGGATAGAGGATAGGATAGGATAGAGGATAGGATAGGATAGAGGATAGGATAGGATAGAGGATAGGATAGGATAGGATAGAGGATAGGATAGGATAGACGATAGGATAGGATAGAGGATAGGATAGGATTGAGGATAGTATACGATAGAGGATAGGATAGGATAGAAGATAGGATAGGATAGAGGATAGGATAGGATAGAGAATAGGATAGGATAGATGATATTATAGGAAAGAGGATAGGATATGATAGAGGATAGGATAGGATAGAGGATAGGTAGGATAAAGGATAGGATAGGATAGACGATAGGATAGGATAGAGGATATGATAGGGTAGAGGATAGGATAGGATAGAGGATAGGATAGGATAGAGGCTAGGGTAGGATAGAGAATAGGATAGGATAGAGGATAGGATAGGATAGAGGATAGGATATAATAGAGGATTGGATAGGATAGAGGATACGATAGGATAGTGGATAGGATAGAGAATAGGATAGGATAGAGGATAGGATAGGATAGAGGATAGGATAGGATGTAGGATAGGATAGGATAGAGGATAGGATAGGATAGATGATAGGATAGGATACAGGATAGGATAGGATAGAGGATAGGATAGGATAGAGGATAGGATAGGATAGAGGATATAATAGGATAGAGGATAGGATAGGATAGTGGATAGGATAGGATAGAGGATAGGATAGGATAGAGGATATAATAGGATAGAGGATAGGATAGGATAGAGGATACGATATAATAGAGGAGAGGATCGAATAGAGGAAAGGATAGGGGATTCGATAGGATAGAGGATAGGATAGTGGATAGGATAGGATAGAGGATAGGATAGGGGATTGGATAGGATAAGGGATTGGATAGGATAGAGGTTAGGATAGGATAGAGGATAGGATAGGGGATTCGATGGCATAGGGGATTGTATAGGATAGAGAATAGGATAGGATAGATGATATTAAAGGAAAGAGGATAGGATAGGATAGAGGATAGGATAGGATAGAGAATAGGATAGAGGATAGGATAGAGGATTGGATAGGATAGGGGATATTATAGGATAGAGGATAGGGTAGGATAGCGGATAGGATAGGATATAGGATTGGATAGGATAGATCATATTATAGGAAAGAGGATAGGATATGATAGGGGATCGGATAGGATAGAGGATACGATAGGATAGTGGATAGGATAGAGAATAGGATAGGATAGAGGATATAATAGGATAGAGAATAGGATAGGGTACAGCATAGGATAGGATAGAGGATAGGATAGGATAGAGGATAGGATAGGATAGAGGATAGGATAGGATAGAGGATAGGATAGGATAGAGGATAGGATAGGATAGACGATAGGATAGGATAGAGGATAGGATAGGATAGAGGATAGGATAGGATACAGGATAGGATAGGATAGAGGATAGGAGAGGATAGAGGATACGATATAGGATTGGATAGGATAAAGAATAGGATACGATAGAGGTTAGGATAGGATTGGATAGAGAATAGGATGGGATAGAGGATAGGATAGGATAGAGGATAGGATAGGATAGAGGATAGGATAGGATAGATGATAGGATAGGATACAGGATAGGATAGGATAGAGGATAGGATAGGATAGAGGATAGGATACGATAGAGGATATAATAGGATAGAGGATAGGATAGGATAGAGATACGATAGGATAGTGGATAGGATAGAGAATAGGATAGGATAGAGGATAGGATAGGATAGATGATAGGATAGGATAGAGGATAGGATAGGATAGATGATAGGATAGGATACAGGATAGGATAGGATAGAGGATAGGATAGGATAGAGGATAGGATACGATAGAGGATATAATGGGATAGAGGATAGGATAGGATAGAGGATAGGATAGGATAGAGGATAGGATAGGATAGATGATAGGATAGGATAGAGGATAGGATAGGATAGAGAATAGGATAGAGGATAGGATAGAGGATTGGATAGGATAGGGGATATTATAGGATAGAGGATAGGGTAGGATAGCGGATAGGATAGGATATAGGATTGGATAGGATAGATGATATTATAGAAAAGAGGATAGGATATGATAGAGGATTGGATAGGATAGAGGATACGATAGGATAGTGGATAGGATAGTGGATAGGATAGAGAATAGGATAGGATAGAGGATAGGATAGGATAGAGGGTAGGATAGGATAGATGATAGGATAGAATGGAGGATTGGATAGGATAGAGGATAGGATAGGATAGAGGATAGGATAGAATAGAGGATAGGATAGGATAGAGGATAGGATAGGATAGATGATAGGATAGGATAGAGGATAGGATAGGATTGAGGATAGTATACGATAGAGGATAGGATAGGATAGAGGATAGGATAGGATAGAGGATAGGATAGGATAGAGAATAGGATAGGATAGATGATATTATAGGAAAGAGGATAGGATATGATACAGGATACGATATTATAGAGGATAGGTTAGGATAGAGGATCGGATAGGATAGAGGATAGGACAGGATAGAGGATAGGATAGGATAGAGGATAGGATAGGATACAGGATAGGATAGGATAGAGGATAGGATAGGATAGAGGATACGATATAGGATTGGATAGGATAGAGAATAGGATACGATAGAGGATAGGATAGGTTTGGATAGAGAATAGGATGGGATAGAGGATAGGATAGGATAGAGGATAGGATAGGATTGGATAGAGAATAGGATGGGATAGAGGATAGGATAGGATAGAGGATAGGATAGGATAGAGGATAGGATAGGATAGAGGATGGGATACGATAGAGGATAGGATAGGATAGAGGATAGGATAGGATAGAGGATCGGATAGGATAGAGGATTGGATAGGATAGAGGATATGATAGGATAGTGGATAGGATAGAGGATCGGGTAGGATAGAGGATTGGATAGGATAGAGGATAGGATAGGATAGAGGATAGGATAGGGGATTGGATTGTGTAGAAGATAGGAGACGACAGAGGACAGGATAGGATAGAGGATAGGATAGGATAGAGGATAGGATAGGATTGAGGCTAGGATAGGATAGTGGATAGGATAGGATAGAGGATTGGATAGGATTGAGGATAGGATAGTATAGAGGATAGGATAGGATAGAGGATAGGATAAGATAGAGGATATAATAGAGGATAGGATAGAGGATAGGAAAGAGGATTGGATAGGATAGAGGATAGGATAGGATAGAGGATAGGATAGGATAGAAGATAGGATAGGATAGGGGATAGGATAGGATAGAGGATATAGGATATAGGATTGGATAGGATACAGGATAGGATACGATAGAGGATAGGATAGGTTAGGATAGACAATAGGATAGGATGGATGATATTATAGGATAGAGGACAGGATAGGATAGAGAATACGATATTATAGAGGAGAGGATCGAATATAGGAAAGGATAGGGGATTGGATAGGATAGAGGATAGGATACAGAATAGGATAGGATAGAGGTTAGGATAGGATAGACGATAGGATAGGGGATTGGATAGCATAGGGGATTGGATAGGATAGAGAATAGGATAGGATAGATGATATTAAAGGAAAGAGGATAGGATAGAATAGAGGATAGGATAGGATAGAGGATAGGATAGGATAGAGGATAGGATAGGATAGAGGATAGGATAGGATAGAGGATAGGATAGGATACAGGATAGGATAGGATAGAGGATAGGATAGGATAGAGGATACGATATAGGATTGGATAGGATAGAGAATAGGATACGATAGAGGATAGGATAGGATTGGATAGAGAATAGGATGGGATAGAGGATAGGATAGGATAGAGGATAGGATAGGATAGAGGATAGGATAGGATAGGATAGAGGATAGGATAGGATAGAGGATAGGATAGGATAGAGGATGGGATAGGATAGAGGATAGGATAGGATAGGATAGAGGATAGGATAGGATAGATGATACGATAGGATAGTGAATAGGATAGAGAATAGGATACGATAGAGGATAGGATAGGATTGGATAGAGAATAGGATGGGATAGAGGATAGGATAGGATAGAGGATAGGATAGGATAGGATAGGATAGAGGATAGGATAGGATAGAGGAGAGGATAGGATAGATGATAGGATAGGATACAGGATAGGATAGGATAGAGGATGGGATAGGATAGAAGATAGGATAGGATAGAGGATATAATGGGATAGAGGATAGGATAGGATAGAGGATAGGATAGGATAGAGGTTATGACAGGATAGAGGATAGAATAGGTTAGAGGATAGGATAGGGGATTGGATAGGATAGAAGATATGATAGGATAGAAGATAGGATAGGGTAGAGGATAGGATAGGATAGGATAGAGGATAGGATAGGATAGAGGATAGGATAGGATACAGGATAGCATAGGATAGAGGATAGGAGAGGATAGAGGATACGATATAGGATTGGATAGGATAAAGAATAGGATACGATAGAGGTTAGGATAGGATTGGATAGAGAATAGGATGGGATAGAGGATAGGATAGGATAGAGGATAGGATAGGATAGAGGATAGGATAGGATAGATGATAGGATAGGATACAGGATAGGATAGGATAGAGGATAGGATAGGATAGAGGATAGGATACGATAGAGGATAGGATACGATAGAGGATATAATAGGATAGAGGATAGGATAGGATAGAGATACGATAGGATACTGGATAGGATAGAGAATAGGATAGGATAGAGGATAGGATAGGATAGAGGATAGGATAGGATAGAGGATAGGATAGGATAGAGGATAGGATAGCATAGAGGATAGGATAGGATAGAGGATAGGATAGGATACGTGATAGGATAGGATAGAGGATAGGATAGGATAGAGGATACGATATAGGATTGGATAGGATACAGAATAGGATACGATAGAGGATAGGTTAGGATAGGATATAGGATAGGATAGGATAGAGGGTAGGATAGGATAGTGGATAGGATAGGATAGAGGATAGGATAGGATAGAGTATAGGATAGGATAGAGGATAGGATAGGATAGAGGATAGGACAGGATACAGGATAGGATAGGGGATAAGATAGGATAGAGGATAGGATAAGATAGAGGATAGGATAGGATAGAGGATAGGATAGGATAGAGTATAGGATAGGATAGAGGATAGGATAGGATAGAGTATATAATAGGATACAGGATAGGATAGGATAGAGGATAGGATAGGATAGAGGATAGGATAGGATAGAGGATAGAGGATAGGATAGGATAGAGGATAGGATAGGATAGAGGATAGGATAGGATAGAGGATATAATAGGATAGAGGATAGGATAGGATAGAGGATAGGATAGGATAGAGGATAGAGGATAGGACAGGATAGTGGATAGGATAGAATAGAGGATAGGATAGGATAGAGGATAGGATAGGATAGATAATAGGATAGGATAGAGGATAGGATAGGATGGAGGATAGGATAGGATAGATAATAGGATAGGATAGAGGATAGGATAGGATGGAGGATTGGATAGGATAGGATAGAGCATAGGATAGGATAGGATAGAGGATAGGATAGGATAGATGATATTATAGGAAAGAGAATAGGATATGATAGAGGATAGGATAGGATACAGGATAGGATAGGATAGAGGATAGGATAGGATAGAGGATATGATATAGGATTGGATAGGATAGAGAATAGGATACGATAGAGGATAGGATAGGATTGGATAGAGAAGAGGATGGGATAGAGGATAGGATAGGATAGAGGATAGGATAGGATAGAGGATAGGATAGGATAGGATAGAGGATAGGATAGGATAGGATAGAGGATAAGATTGGATAGAGGATAGGATTGGATAGAGGATAGGATAGGATAGAGGATAGGATAGGATAGAGGATAGGATTGGATAGAGGATAGGATAGGATAGAGGATAGGATAGGAGAGTGGATAGGATAGAGGACAGGAGACGATAGAGGATAGGATAGGATATTGGATTGGATAGGATAGAGGATAGGATAGGATAGAGGATAGGTAGGATAGAGGATAGGATAGGATAGACGATAGGATATAATAGAGGATTGGATAGGATAGAGGATACGATAGGATAGTGGATAGGATAGAGAATAGGATAGGATAGAGGATAGGATAGGATAGAGGATAGGATAGGATAGAGGATAGGATAGGGTAGAGGATAGGATAGGATAGGATAGAGGATAGGATAGGATAGAGGATAGGATAGGATACAGGATAGCATAGGATAGAGGATAGGAGAGGATAGAGGATAGGATAGGATACGTGATAGGATAGGATAGAGGATAGGATAGGATAGAGGATACGATATAGGATTGGATAGGATACAGAATAGGATACGATAGAGGATAGGTTAGGATAGGATATAGGATAGGATAGGATAGAGGGTAGGATAGGATAGTGGATAGGATAGGATAGAGGATAGGATAGGATAGAGTATAGGATAGGATAGAGGATAGGATAGGATAGAGGATAGGACAGGATACAGGATAGGATAGGGGATAAGATAGGATAGAGGATAGGATAACATAGAGGATAGGATAGGATAGAGGATAGGATAGGATAGAGTATAGGATAGGATAGAGGATAGGATAGGATAGAGTATATAATAGGATACAGGATAGGATAGGATAGAGGATAGGATAGGATAGAGGATAGGATAGGATAGAGGATAGAGGATAGGATAGGATAGAGGATAGGATAGGATAGAGGATAGGATAGGATAGAGGATATAATAGGATAGAGGATAGGATAGGATAGAGGATAGGATAGGATAGAGGATAGAGGATAGGACAGGATAGTGGATAGGATAGAATAGAGGATAGGATAGGATAGAGGATAGGATAGGATAGATAATAGGATAGGATAGAGGATAGGATAGGATGGAGGATAGGATAGGATAGATAATAGGATAGGATAGAGGATAGGATAGGATGGAGGATTGGATAGGATAGGATAGAGCATAGGATAGGATAGGATAGAGGATAGGATAGGATAGATGATATTATAGGAAAGAGAATAGGATATGATAGAGGATAGGATAGGATACAGGATAGGATAGGATAGAGGATAGGATAGGATAGAGGATAGGTAGGATAGAGGATAGGATAGGATAGACGATAGGATATAATAGAGGATTGGATAGGATAGAGGATACGATAGGATAGTGGATAGGATAGAGAATAGGATAGGATAGAGGATAGGATAGGATAGAGGATAGGATAGGATAGAGGATACGATAGGATAGTGGATAGGATAGAGAATAGGATAGGATAGAGGATAGGATAGGATAGAGGATAGGATAGGATAGAGGATAGGATAGGATAGAGGATAGGATAGGATAGATGATAGGATAGGATAGGATAGAGGATAGGATAGGATAGGATAGAGGATAAGATTGGATAGAGGATAGGATAGGATAGAGGATAGGATAGGATAGAGGATAGGATAGGATAGATGATACGATAGGATAGTGAATAGAATAGAGAATACGATAGGATACAGGATAGGATAGGATAGAGGATAGGATAGGATAGAGGATAGGATTGGATAGAGGATAGGATAGGATAGAGGATAGGATAGGAGAGTGGATAGGATAGAGGACAGGAGACGATAGAGGATAGGATAGGATATTGGATTGGATAGGATAGAGGATAGGATAGGATAGAAGATAGGTAGGATAGAGGATAGGATAGGATAGACGATAGGATATAATAGAGGATTGGATAGGATAGAGGATACGATAGGATAGTGGATAGGATAGAGAATAGGATAGGATAGAGGATAGGATAGGATAGAGGATAGGATAGGATAGAGGATAGGATAGGATAGAGGATAGGATAGGATAGATGATAGGATAGGATACAGGAAAGGATAGGATAGAGGATAGGATAGGATAGAGGATAGGATAGGATAGAGGATATAATAGGATAGAGGATAGGATAGGATAGTGGATAGGATAGGATAGAGGATAGGATAGGATAGAGGATATAATAGGATAGAGGATAGGATAGGATAGAGGATAGGTTAGGATAGAGGATAGGATAGGATAGATAATAGGATAGGATAGAGGATAGGATAGGATGGAGGATTGGATAGGATAGGATAGAGCATAGGATAGGATAGGATAGAGGATAGGATAGGAGATTGGATAGGAGACGATAGAGGATAGGATAGGATAGGATAGAGAATAGGATAGGATAGATGATATTATAGGAAAGAGTATAGGATATGATAGAGGATACGATATAATAGAGGAGAGGATCGAATAGAGGAAAGGATAGGGGATTCGATAGGATAGAGGATAGGATAGTGGATAGGATAGGATAGAGGATAGGATAGGGGATTGGATAGGATAAGGGATTGGATAGGATAGAGAATAGGATCGGATAGCGGATACGATAGGATTGAGGATATGATAGGATAGATGATAGGATAGGATAGAGGATCGGATAGGGGATTGGATAAGATAGAGGATAGGATAGGATAGAGGATAGGATAGGATAGAGGATAGGATAGGATAGAGGATAGGATAGGATACAGGATAGGATAGGATAGAGGATAGGATAGGATAGAGGATATAGGATATAGGATTGGATAGGATACAGGATAGGATACGATAGAGGATAGGATAGGTTAGAATAGAGAAGAGGATAGGATGGATGATATTATAGGATAGAGGGCAGGATAGGATAGAGGATACGATATTATAGAGGAGAGGATCGAATATAGGAAAGGATAGGGGATTGGATAGGATAGAGAATAGGATACAGAATAGGATAGGATAGAGAATAGGATACAGAATAGGATAGGATAGAGGTTAGGATAGGATAGAGGATAGGATAGGGGATTGGATAGCATAGGGGATTGGATAGGATAGAGAATAGGATAGGATAGATGATATTAAAGGAAAGAGGATAGGATAGGATAGAGGATAGGATAGGATAGAGAATAGGATAGAGGATAGGATAGAGGATTGGATAGGATAGGGGATATTATAGGATAGAGGATAGGGTAGGATAGCGGATAGGATAGGATATAGGATTGGATAGGATAGATGATATTATAGGAAAGAGGATAGGATATGATAGGGGATCGGATAGGATACAGGATACGATAGGATAGTGGATAGGATAGAGAATAGGATAGGATAGAGGATATAATAGGATAGAGAATAGGATAGGGTACAGCATAGGATAGGATAGAGGATAGGATAGGATAGAGGATAGGATAGGATAGAGGATAGGATAGGATAGAGGATAGGATAGGATAGAGGATAGGATAGGATAGAGGATAGGATAGGATAGACGATAGGATAGGATAGAGGATAGGATAGGATAGAGGATAGGATAGGATACAGGATAGGATAGGATAGAGGATAGGAGAGGATAGAGGATACGATATAAGATTGGATAGGATAAAGAATAGGATACGATAGAGGATAGGATAGGATTGGATAGAGAATAGGATGGGATAGAGGATAGGATAGGATAGAGGATAGGATATAATAGGATAGAGGATAGGATAGGATAGAGGAGAGGATAGGATAGATGATAGGATAGGATACAGGATAGGATAGGATAGAGGATAGGATAGGATAGAAGATAGGATAGGATAGAGGATATAATGGGATAGAGGATAGGATAGGATAGAGGATAGGATAGGATAGAGGTTAGGACAGGATAGAGGATAGAATAGGTTAGAGGATAGGATAGGGGATTGGATAGGATAGAGGATATGATAGGATACAGGATAGGATAGGATAGAGGATAGGATAGGATAGAGGATAGGATACGATAGAGGATAGGATACGATAGAGGATATAATAGGATAGAGGATAGGATAGGATAGAGATACGATAGGATAGTGGATAGGATAGAGAATAGGATAGGATAGAGGATAGGATAGGATAGAGGATAGGATAGGATAGAGGATAGGATAGGATAGAGGATAGGATAGGATAGAGGATAGGATAGGATAGAGGATAGGATAGGATAGAGGATAGGATAGGATAGAGGATAGGATAGGATAGAGGATAGGATAGGATAGATGATAGGATAGGATACAGGATAGGATAGGATAGAGGATAGGATAGGATAGAGGATAGGATACGATAGAGGATAGGATACGATAGTTGATATAATAGGATAGAGGATAGGATAGGATAGAGATACGATAGGATAGTGGATAGGATAGAGAATAGGATAGGATAGAGGATAGGATAGGATAGAGGATAGGATAGGATAGAGGATAGGATAGGATAGAGGATAGGATAGGATAGGATAGAGGATAGGATAGGATAGATGATAGGATAGGATAGAGGATAGGATAGGATTGAGGATAGTATACGATAGAGGATAGGATAGGATAGAAGATAGGATAGGATAGAGGATAGGATAGGATAGAGGATATAGGATATAGGATTGGATAGGATACAGGATAGGATACGATAGAGGATAGGATAGGTTAGGATAGACAATAGGATAGGAAGGATGATATTATAGGATAGACGACAGGATAGGATAGAGGATACGATATTATAGAGGAGAGGATCGAATATAGGAAAGGATAGGGGATTGGATAGGATAGAGGATAGGATACAGAATAGGATAGGATAGAGGTTAGGATAGGATAGAGGATAGGATAGGGGATTGGATAGCATAGGGGATTGGATAGGATAGAGAATAGGATAGGATAGATGATATTAAAGGAAAGAGGATACGATAGAATAGAGGATAGGATAGGATAGAGGATAGGATAGGATAGAGGATAGGATAGGATAGAGGATAGGATAGGTTACAGGATAGGATAGGATAGAGGATAGGATAGGATAGAGAATACGATATAGGATAGGATAGGATAGAGAATAGGATAGAGGATAGGATAGAGGATTGGATAGGATAGGGGATATTATAGGATAGAGGATAGGGTAGGATAGCGGATAGGATAGGATATAGGATTGGATAGGACAGATGATATTATAGAAAAGAGGATAGGATATGATAGAGGATTGGATAGGATAGAGGATACGATAGGATAGTGGATAGGATAGTGGATAGGATAGAGAATAGGATAGGATAGAGGATAGGATAGGATAGAGGATAGGATAGGATAGATGATAGGATAGGATGGAGGATTGGATAGGATAGAGGATAGGATAGGATAGAGGATAGGATAGAATAGAGGATAGGATAGGATAGAGGATAGGATAGGATAGATGATAGGATAGGATAGAGGATAGGATAGGATTGAGGATAGTATACGATAGAGGATAGGATAGGATAGAGGATAGGATAGGATAGAGGATAGGATAGGATAGAGAATAGGATAGGATAGATGATATTATAGGAAAGAGGATAGGATATGATACAGGATACGATATTATAGAGGATAGGTTAGGATAGAGGATCGGATAGGATAGAGGATAGGACAGGATAGAGGATAGGATAGGATAGAGGATAGGATAGGATACAGGATAGGATAGGATAGAGGATAGGATAGGATAGAGGATACGATATAGGATTGGATAGGATAGGATAGAGGATACGATATAGGATTGGATAGGATAGAGAATAGGATACGATAGAGGATAGGATAGGTTTGGATAGAGAATAGGATGGGATAGAGGATAGGATAGGATAGAGGATAGGATAGGATTGGATAGAGAATAGGATGGGATAGAGGATAGGATAGGATTGAGGCTAGGATAGGATAGTGGATAGGATAGGATAGAGGATTGGATAGGATTGAGGATAGGATAGGATAGAGGATAGGATAGGATAGAGGATAGGATAAGATAGAGGATATAATAGAGGATAGGATAGAGGATAGGAAAGAGGATTGGATAGGATAGAGGATAGGATAGGATACAGGATAGGATAGGATAGAGGATAGAAGAGGATAGAGGATACGATATAAGATTGGATAGGATAAAGAATAGGATACGATAGAGGATAGGATAGGATTGGATAGAGAATAGGATGGGATAGAGGATAGGATAGGATAGAGGATAGGATAGGATAGGATAGAGGATAGGATAGGATAGAGGAGAGGATAGGATAGATGATAGGATAGGATACAGGATAGGATAGGATAGAGGATAGGATAGGATAGAAGATAGGATAGGATAGAGGATATAATGGGATAGAGGATAGGATAGGATAGAGGATAGGATAGGATAGAGGTTAGGACAGGATAGAGGATAGAATAGGTTAGAGGATAGGATAGGGGATTGGATAGGATAGAGGATATGATAGGATACAGGATAGGATAGGATAGAGGATAGGATAGGATAGAGGATAGGATACGATAGAGGATAGGATACGATAGAGGATATAATAGGATAGAGGATAGGATAGGATAGAGATACGATAGGATAGTGGATAGGATAGAGAATAGGATAGGATAGAGGATAGGATAGGATAGAGGATAGGATAGGATAGAGGATAGGATAGGATAGAGGATAGGATAGGATAGAGGATAGGATAGGATAGAGGATAGGATAGGATAGAGGATAGGATAGGATAGAGGATAGGATAGGATAGAGGATAGGATAGGATAGATGATAGGATAGGATACAGGATAGGATAGGATAGAGGATAGGATAGGATAGAGGATAGGATACGATAGAGGATAGGATACGATAGAGGATATAATAGGATAGAGGATAGGATAGGATAGAGATACGATAGGATAGTGGATAGGATAGAGAATAGGATAGGATAGAGGATAGGATAGGATAGAGGATAGGATAGGATAGAGGATAGGATAGGATAGAGGATAGGATAGGATAGAGGATAGGATAGGATAGAGGATAGGATAGGATAGAGGATAGGATAGGATGGGATAGAGGATAGGATAGGATAGATGATAGGATAGGATAGAGGATAGGATAGGATTGAGGATAGTATACGATAGAGGATAGGATAGGATAGAAGATAGGATAGGATAGTGGATAGGATAGGATAGAGGATAGAGGATATAGGATATAGGATTGAATAGGATTGAATAGGATACAGGATAGGATACGATAGAGGATAGGATAGGTTAGGATAGACAATAGGATAGGATGGATGATATTATAGGATAGGGGACAGGATAGGATAGAGGATACGATATTATAGAGGAGAGGATCGAATATAGGAAAGGATAGGGGATTGGATAGGATAGAAGATAGGATACAGAGTAGGATAGGATAGAGGTTAGGATAGGATAGAGGATAGGATAGGGGATTGGATAGCATAGGGGATTGGATAGGATAGAGAATAGGATAGGATAGATGATATTAAAGGAAAGAGGATAGGATAGAATAGAGGATAGGATAGGATAGAGGATAGGATAGGATAGAGGATAGGATAGGATAGAGGATAGGATATGATAGAGGATAGGATAGGATACAGGATAGGATAGGATAGAGGATAGGATAGGATAGAGGATACGATATAGGATTGGATAGGATAGAGAATAGGATACGATAGAGGATAGGATAGGATTGGATAGAGAATAGGATGGGATAGAGGATAGGATAGGATAGAGGATAGGATAGGATAGAGGATAGGATAGGATTGGATAGAGAATAGGATGGGATAGAGGATAGGATAGGATAGAGGATAGGATAGGATAGAGGATAGGATAGGATAGGATAGAGGATAGGATAGGATAGAGGATAGGATAGGATAGAGGATGGGATAGGATAGAGGATAGGATAGGATAGGATAGAGGATAGGATAGGATAGATAATACGATAGGATAGTGAATAGGATAGAGAATAGGATAGGATCCAGGATAGGATAGGATAGAGGATAGGATAGCATAGAGGATAGGATAGGATACAGGATAGGATAGGATAGAGGATAGGATAGGATAGAGGATACGATATAGGATTGGATAGGATAGAGAATAGGATACGATAGAGGATAGGATAGGTTTGGATAGAGAATAGGATGGGATAGAGGATAGGATAGGATAGAGGATAGGATAGGATTGGATAGAGAATAGGATGGGATAGAGGATAGGATAGGATAGAGGATAGGATAGGATAGAGGATAGGATAGGATAGAGGATAGGATACGATAGAGGATAGGATAGGATAGGGGATCGGATAGGATAGAGGATCGGATAGGATAGAGGATTGGATAGGATAGAGGATACGATAGGATAGTGGATAGGATAGAGGATTGGATAGGATAGAGGATAGGATAGGATAGAGGATAGGATAGGGGATTGGATTGTATAGAAGATAGGAGACGACAGAGGACAGGATAGGATAGAGGATAGGATAGGATAGAGGATAGGATAGTATTGAGGCTAGGATAGGATAGTGGATAGGATCGGATAGAGGATTGGATAGGATTGAGGATAGGATAGGATAGAGGATAGGATAGGATAGAGGATAGGATAAGATAGAGGATATAATAGAGGATAGGATAGAGGATAGGATAGAGGATAGGAAAGAGGATTGGATAGGATAGAGGATAGGATAGGATAGAGGATAGGATAGGATAGAAGATAGGATAGGATAGAGGATAGGATAGGATAGAGGATATAGGATATAGGATTGGATAGGATACAGGATAGGATACGATAGAGGATAGGATAGGTTAGGATAGACAATAGGATAGGATGGATGATATTATAGGATAGAGGACAGGATAGGATAGAGGATACGATATTATAGAGGAGAGGATCGAATATAGGAAAGGATAGGGGATTGGATAGGATAGAGGATAGGATACAGAATAGGATAGGATAGAGGTTAGGATAGGATAGAGGATAGGATAGGGGATTGGATAGCATAGGGGATTGGATAGGATAGAGAATAGGATAGGATAGATGATATTAAAGGAAAGAGGATACGATAGAATAGAGGATAGGATAGGATAGAGGATAGGATAGGATAGAGGATAGGATAGGATAGAGGATAGGATAGGATAGAGGATAGGATAGGTTACAGGATAGGATAGGATAGAGGATAGGATAGGATAGAGAATACGATATAGGATTGGATAGGATAGAGAATAGGATACGATAGAGGATAGGATAGGATTGGATAGAGAATAGGATGGGATAGAGGATAGGATAGGATAGAGGATAGGATAGGATTGAGGATAGTATACGATAGAGGATAGGATAGGATAGAAGATAGGATAGGATAGAGGATAGGATAGGATAGAGGATAGAGGATATAGGATATAGGATTGGATAGGATACAGGATAGGATACGATAGAGGATAGGATAGGTTAGGATAGACAATAGGATAGGATGGATGATATTATAGGATAGAGGACAGGATAGGATAGAGGATACGATATTATAGAGGAGAGGATCGAATATAGGAAAGGATAGGGGATTGGATAGGATAGAGGATAGGATACAGAATAGGATAGGATAGAGGTTAGGATAGGATAGAGGATAGGATAGGGGATTGGATAGCATAGGGGATTGGATAGGATAGAGAATAGGATAGGATAGATGATATTAAAGGAAAGAGGATAGGATAGGATAGAGGATAGGATAGGATAGAGGATAGGATAGGATAGAGGATAGGATAGGATACAGGATAGGGTAGGATAGAGGATAGGATAGGATAGAGGATACAATATAGGATTGGATAGGATAGAGAATAGGATACGATAGAGGATAGGATAGGATTGGATAGAGAATAGGATGGGATAGAGGATAGGATAGGAGAGAGGATAGGATAGGATAGAGGATCGGATAGGATAGGATAGAGGATAGGATAGGATAGAGGATAGGATAGGATAGAGGATGGGATAGGATAGAGGATAGGATAGGATAGGATAGAGGATAGGATAGGATAGATGATACGATAGGATAGTGAATAGGATAGAGAATAGGATAGGATCCAGGATAGGATAGGATAGAGGATAGGATAGCATAGAGGATAGGATAGGATAGAGGATAGGATAGGATACAGGATAGGATAGAGGATAGAAGAGGATAGAGGATACGATATAAGATTGGATAGGATAAAGAATAGGATACGATAGAGGATAGGATAGGATTGGATAGAGAATAGGATGGGATAGAGGATAGGATAGGATAGAGGATAGGATAGGATAGGATAGAGGATAGGATAGGATAGAGGAGAGGATAGGATAGATGATAGGATAGGATACAGGATAGGATAGGATAGAAGATAGGATAGGATAGAGGATATAATGGGATAGAGGATAGGATAGGATAGAGGATAGGATAGGATAGAGGATAGGATAGGGGATTGGATTGTATAGAAGATAGGAGACGACAGAGGACAGGATAGGATAGAGGATAGGATAGGATAGAGGATAGGATAGGATTGAGGCTAGGATAGGATAGTGGATAGGATAGGATAGAGGATTGGATAGGATTGAGGATAGGATAGGATAGAGGATAGGATAGGATAGAGGATAGGATAGGATAGAGGATAGGATAGGATAGAGGATATAATAGAGGTTAGGATAGAGGATAGGATAGAGGATTGGATAGGATAGAGGATACGATAGGATAGTGGATAGGATAGAGAATAGGATAGGATAGAGGATAGGATAGGATAGAGGATAGGATAGGATAGAGGATAGGATACGATAGATGATAGGATAGGATACAGGATAGGATACAGGATAGGATAGGATAGAGGATAGGATAGGATAGAGGATAGGATAGGATAGAGGATATAATAGGATAGAGGATAGGATAGGATAGAGGATAGGATAGGATAGAGGATAGGATAGGATGGAGGATTGGATAGGATAGAGGATACGATAGGATAGTGGATAGGATAGAGAATAGGATAAGATAGAGGATAGGATAGGATAGAGGATAGGATAGGATAGATGACAGGATAGGATACAGGATAGGATAGGATAGAGGATAGGATAGGATAGAGGATAGGATATGATTGAGGATAGGATAGGATAGAGTATAGGATAGGATAGTGGATAGGATAGGATAGAGGATAGGATAGGATAGGATAGAGGATAGGATAGGATAGAGGATAGGATAGGATTGAGGCTAGGATAGGATAGTGGATAGGATAGGATAGAGGATTGGATAGGATTGAGGATAGGATAGGATAGAGGATAGGATAGGATAGAGGATGGGATAGGACAGACTATATAATAGAGGTTAGGATAGAGGAAAGGATAGAGGATTGGATAGGATACAGGATAGGATACGATAGAGGATAGGATAGGATAGAGGATAGGATAGGATAGAGGATAGGATAGGATACAGGATAGGATAGGATAGAGGATAGGAGAGGATAGATTATACGATATAGGATTGGATAGGATAAAGAATAGGATATGATAGAGGATAGGATAGGATTGGATAGAGAATAGGATGGGATAGAGGATAGGATAGGATAGAGGATAGGATAGGATAGAGGATAGGATAGGATAGGATAGAGGATCGGATAGGATAGAGGATTGGATAGGATAGAGGATACGATAGGATTGTGGATAGGATAGAGGATCGGATAGGATAGAGGATTGGATAGGATAGAGGATAGGATAGGATAGAGGATTGGATAGGATAGAGGATAGGATAGGATAGAGGATAGGATAGGATAGAGGATAGGATAGGATAGAGGATAGGATAGGATAGAGGATATAATGGGATAGAGGATAGGATAGGATAGAGGATAGGATAGGATAGAGGATAGGATAGGATAGAGGATAGGATAGGATAGAGGATAGGATAGGATAGAGGATGGGATAGGAGAGAGGATAGGGCAGGATAGATGATACGATAGGATAGAGGATAGGATAGGATAGAGGATAGGATAGGATAGAGGATAGGATAGGATAGAGGATAGGATAGGATACAGGATAGGATAGGATAGAGGATAGGAGAGGATAGAGGATCGGATTGGATAGAGGATTGGATAATATAGAGGATACGATAGGATAGTGGATAGGATAGAGGATCGGATAGGATAGAGGATTGGATAGGATAGAGGATACGATAGGATAGAGGATAGGATAGGGGATTGGATTGTATAGAAGATAGGAGACGACAGAGGACAGGATAGGATAAAGGATAGGATAGGATAGAGGATAGGATAGGATTGAGGCTAGGATAGGATAGTGGATAGGATAGGATAGAGGATTGGATAGGATTGAGGATAGGATAGGATAGAGGATAGGATAGGATAGGATAGAGGATAGGATAGGATTGAGGCTAGGATAGGATAGTGGATAGGATAGGATAGAGGATTGGATACGATTGAGGATAGGATAGGATAGAGGATAGGATAGGATAGGATAGAGGATAGGATAGGATTGAGGCTAGGATAGGATAGTGGATAGGATAGGATAGAGGATTGGATACGATTGAGGATAGGATAGGATAGAGGATAGGATAGGATAGGATAGAGGATAGGATAGGGGATTGGATAGGAGACGATAGAGGATAGGATAGGATAGGATAGAGAATAGGATAGGATAGATGATATTATAGGAAGAGTATAGGATATGATAGAGGATACGATATTATAGAGGAGAGGATCGAATAGAGGAAAGGATAGGATAGAGGATATAATAGGATAGGGGATAGGATAGGATAGAGGATAGGATAGGATAGTGGATAGGATAGAGAATAGGATAGGATAGAGGATAGGATAGGATAGAGGATAGGATAGGATAGATGACAGGATAGGATACAGGATAGGATAGGATAGAGGATAGGATAGGATAGAGGATAGGATAGGATAGAGGATAGGATAGGATAGAGGATAGGATATGATTGAGGATAGGATAGGATAGAGTATAGGATAGGATAGAGGATAGGATAGGATAGAGGATAGGATAGGATAGGATACAGGATAGGATAGGATAGAGGATAGGATAGGATAGAGGATACGATATAGGATTGGATAGGATAGAGAATAGGATACGATAGAGGATAGGATAGGTTTGGATAGAGAATAGGATGCGATAGAGGATAGGATAGGATAGAGGATAGGATAGGATAGGATAGAGAATAGGATAGGATAGAGGATAGGATAGGATAGAGGATAGGATAGGATAGAGGATTGGATAGGATAGAGGATAGGATAGGATAGAGGATAGGATAGGGGATTGGATTGTATAGAAGATAGGAGACGACAGAGGACAGTATAGGATAGAGGATAGAATAGGATAGAGGATAGGATAGGATTGAGGCTAGGATAGGATAGTGGATAGGATAGGATAGAGGATTGAATAGGATTGAGGATAGGATAGGATAGAGGATAGGATAGGGGATTGGATTGTATAGAAGATAGGAGACGACAGAGGACAGGATAGGATAGAGGATAGGATAGGATAGAGGATAGGATAGGATTGAGGCTAGGATAGGATAGATGATAGGATAGGATAGAGGACAGGATAGGATAGAGGATAGAGGATAGAGGATATAGGATATAGGATTGGATAGGATACAGGATAGGATAGGATAGAGGATAGGATAGGATAGAGGATAGGATAGGATAGAGGATGGGATAGGAGAGAGGATAGGGCAGGATAGATGATACGATAGGATAGAGGATAGGATAGCATAGAGAAAGGGATAGGATAGAGGATAGGATAGGATAGAGGATAGGATAGGATAGAGGATTGGATAGGATAGAGGATAGGATAGGATAGAGGATAGGATAGGATAGAGGATAGGATAGCATAGAGAATGGGATAGGATAGAGGATAGGATAGGATAGAGGATAGGATAGGATAGAGGATTGGATAGGATAGAGGATAGGATAGGATAGAGGATAGGATAGGATAGAGGATAGGATATTATACAGGATAGGATAGGATAGAGGATAGGATAGGATAGAGGATAGGATAGGATAGAGGATTGGATAGGATAGAGGATACGATAGGATAGTGGATAGGATAGAGAAGAGGATAGGATAGAGGATAGGATAGGATAGAGGATAGGATAGGATAGATGATAGGATAGGATACAGGATAGGATAGGATAGAGGATAGGATAGGATAGAGGATAGGATAGGATAGAGGATATAATAGGATAGAGGATAGGATAGGATAGAGGATAGGATAGGATAGAGGATAGGATAGGATAGAGGATATAATAGGATAGAGGATAGGATAGGATAGAGGATAGGATAGGATAGAGGATAGGATAGGATAGCGGATAGGATAGGATAGAGGATAGGATAGGATAGGATACAGGATAGGATAGGATAGAGGATAGGATAGGATAGAGGATACGATATAGGATTGGATAGGATAGAGAATAGGATACGATAGAGGATAGGATAGGTTTGGATAGAGAATAGGATGCGATAGAGGATAGGATAGGATAGAGGATAGGATAGGATAGAGGATAGGATAGGATAGAGGATAGGATAGGATAGAGGATAGGATAGGATAGAGGATAGGATAGGATAGTGAATAGGATAGTGAATAGGTTAGGATACAGGATAGGATAGGATAGAGGATAGGATAGGGTAGAGGATAGGATAGGATAGAGAATAGGATAGGATAGAGGATAGGATAGGATAGAGGATAGGATAGGATAGAGGATTGGATAGGATAGAGGATACGATAGGATAGTGGATAGGATAGAGAAGAGGATAGGATAGAGGATAGGATAGGATAGAGGATAGGATAGGATAGATGATAGGATAGGATACAGGATTGGATAGGATAGAGGATAGGATAGGATAGAGGATAGGATAGGATAGAGGATATAATAGGATAGAGGATAGGATAGGATAGAGGATAGGATAGGATAGAGGATAGGATAGGATAGAGGATAAAATAGGATAGAGGATAGGATAGGATAGAGGATAGTATAGGATAGAGGATAGGATAGGATAGAGGATAGGATAGGATGGAGGATACGATAGGATAGTGAATAGGATAGAGAATAGGATAGGATACAGGATAGGATAGGATAGAAGATAGGATAGGATAGAGGATAGGATAGGATAGAGGATAGGATAGGATTGAGGATAGGATAGGAAAGAGGATAGGATAGGATAGAGGATAGGATAGGATAGTGAATAGGATAGTGAATAGGTTAGGATACAGGATAGGATAGGATAGAGGATAGGATAGGATAGAGGATAGGATAGGATAGAGAATAGGATAGGATAGAGGATAGGATAGGATAGAGGATAGGATAGGATAGAGGATTGGATAGGATAGAGGATACGATAGGATAGTGGATAGGATAGAGAAGAGGATAGGATAGAGGATAGGATAGGATAGAGGATAGGATAGGATAGAGGATAGGATAGGATAGAGGATAGGATAGGATAGATGATAGGATAGTATACAGGATAGGATAGGATAGAGGATAGGATAGGATAGAGGATAGGATAGGATAGAGGATATAATAGGATAGAGGATAGAATAGGATAGAGGATAGGATAGGATAGAGGATAGGATAGGATAGAGGATAGGATAGGATAGAGGATAGGATAGGATAGAGGATAGGATAGGATGGAGGATACGATAGGATAGTGAATAGGATAGAGAATAGGATAGGATACAGGATAGGATAGGATAGAAGATAGGATAGGATAGAGGATAGGATAGGATAGAGGATAGGATAGGATTGAGGATAGGATAGGAAAGAGGATAGGATAGGATAGAGGATAGGATAGGATAGAGGACACGATAGGATAGTGGATAGGAAAGAGAATAGGATAGGATAGAGGATAGGATAGGGTAGAGGATTGGATAGGATAGAGGATAGGATAGGATAGTGGATAGGATAGAGAATAGGATAGGATAGAGGATAGGATAGGATAGAGGATAGGATAGGATAGAGGATAGGATAGGATAGATGATAGGATAGGATACAGGATAGGATAGGATAGAGGATAGGATAGGATAGAGGATAGGATAGGATAGAGGATATAATAGGATAGAGGATAGGATAGGATAGAGGATAGGATAGGATAGAGGATAGGATAGGATAGAGGATAGGATAGGATAGAGGATATAATAGGATAGAGGACAGGATAGGATAGAGGATAGGATAGGATAGAGGATAGGATAGGATAGAGGATAGGATAGGATGGAGGATTGGATAGGATAGAGGATACGATAGGATAGTGGATAGGATAGAGAATAGGATAGGATAGATGATAGGATAGGATAGAGGATAGGATAGGATAGATGACAGGAGAGGATACAGGATAGGATAGGATAGAGGATAGGATAGGATAGAGGATAGGATAGGATAGAGGATAGGACAGGATTGAGGATAGGATAGGATAGAGTATAGGATAGGATAGAGGATAGGATAGGATAGAGGATAGGATAGGATAGGATACAGGATAGGATAGGATAGAGGATAGGATAGGATAGAGGATACGATATAGGATTGGATAGGATAGAGAATAGGATACGATAGAGGATAGGATAGGATTGGATAGAGAATAGGATGCGATAGAGGATAGGATAGGATAGAGGATAGGATAGGATAGAGGATAGGATAGGATAGGATAGAGGATAGGATAGGATAGGATAGAGGATAGGATAGGATAGAGGATAGGATAGGATAGGATAGAGGATAGGATAGGATAGAGGATAGGATAGGATAGAGGATAGGATAGGATAGAGAAGACGATAGGATAGTGAATAGGTTAGAGAATAGGATAGGATTGAGGCTAGGATAGGATAGTGGATAGGATAGGATAGAGTATAGAATAGGATAGAGTATAGGATAGGATAGAGGATAGGATAGGATAGAGTATAGGATAGGATAGAGGATAGGATAGGATTGAGGATAGGATAGGATAGAGGATAGGATATGATAGAGGGTAGGATAGGATAGAGGATATAATAGAGGATAGGATAGAGAATAGGATAGAGGATTGGATAGGATAGAGGATAGGATAGGATAGAGGATAGGATAGGATAGAGGATATAGGATATAGGATTGGATAGGATACAGGATAGGATACGATAGAGGATAGGATAGGTTAGGATAGAGAATAGGATAGGATGGATGATATTATAGGATAGAGGACAGGATAGGATAGAGGATACGATATTATAGAGGAGAGGATCGAATATAGGAAAGGATAGGGGATTGGATAGGATAGAGGATAGGATACAGAATAGGATAGGATACAGGTTAGGATAGGATAGAGGATAGGATAGGGGATTGGATAGCATAGGGGATTGGATAGGATAGAGAATAGGATAGGATAGATGATATTAAACGAAAGAGGATAGGATAGGATAGAGGATAGGATAGGATAGAGGATACGATAGGATAGAGGATAGGATAGAGGATAGGATATGATAGAGGATAGGATAGGATAGAGGATAGGATAGGTTAGAGGATAGGATAGGATAGAGGATGGGATAGGATAGAGGATAGGATCGGATAGCGGATACGATAGGATAGAGGATAGGATAGGATAGAGGATAGGATCGGATAGCGGATACGATAGGATAGAGGATAGGATAGGATAGAGGATAGGATAGGATAGAGGATAGGATCGGATAGCGGATACGATAGGATAGAGGATAGGATAGGATAGAGGATAGGATAGGATAGGGGATATAATAGAGGATAGGATAGAGGATAGGATACAGAATAGGATAGGATAGAGGTTAGGATAGGATAGAGGATAGGATAGGGGATTGGACAGCATAGGGGATTGGATAGGATAGAGAATAGGATAGGATAGATGATATTAAAGGAAAGAGGATAGGATAGGATAGAGGATAGGATAGGATAGAGAATAGGATAGAGGATAGGATAGAGGATAGGATAGAGGATAGGATAGGATAGAGGATAGGATAGGATAGAGGATAGGATAGGATAGAGGATAGGATAGGATAGAGAATAGGATAGAGGATAGGATAGGATAGAGGATAGGATAGGATAGAGGATAGGATAGGATAGAGGATAGGATAGGATAGAGAATAGGATAGGATAGCGGATACGATAGGATTGAGGATATGATAGGATATATGATAGGATAGGATAGGGGTCGGATAGGGGTTTGGATAGGATAGAGGATAGGATAGGATAGAGGCTAGGATAGGATAGAGGTTAGGATAGGATAGAGGATAGGATAGGATAGAGGATAGGATAGGATAGAGGATATAATAGGATAGAGGATAGGATAGGATAGAGGATAGGATTGGATAGAGGATAGGATAGGATTGAGGATAGGATAGGATGGAGGACAGGATAGGATAGAGGATAGGATAGGATAGAGGATAGGATAGGATAGAGGATAGGATAGGATAGAGGATAGGATAGGATAGAGGATAGGATTGGATAGAGGATAGGATAGGATAGAGGATAGGATAGGATAGAGGATGGGATAGGATAGAGGATACGATAGGATAGCGGATAGGATAGGATATAGGATAGGATAGGATAGAGGATCGGATAGGGGTTTGGATAGGATAGAGGATAGGATAGGATAAAGGATAGGATAGGATAAAGGATAGGATAGGATAGAGGATATAATAGGATAGAGGATAGGATAGGATAGAGGATAGGATAGGATAGAGGATATAATAGAGGATAGGATAGAGGATATAATAGAGGATAGGATAGAGGATATAATAGAGGATAGGATAGAGGATAGGATACAGAATAGGATAGGATAGAGGTTAGGATAGGCTAGAGGATAGGATAGGGGATTGGACAGCTTAGGGGATTGGATAGGATAGAGAATAGGATAGGATAGATGATATTAAAGGAAAGAGGATAGGATAGGATAGAGGATAGGATAGGATAGAGGATAGGATAGGATAGAGGATAGGATAGGATAGAGGATAGGATAGGATAGAGGATAGGATAGGATAGAGGATAGGATAGGATAGAGGATAGGATAGGATAGAGGATAGGATAGGATAGAGGATAGGATAGGATAGAGGATAGGATAGGATAGAGGCTAGGATAGGATAGAGAATAGGATAGAGGATAGGATAGAGGATAGGATAGGATAGAGAATAGGATAGAGGATAGGATAGGATAGAGGATAGGATAGGATTGAGGATAGGATAGGATAGAGGATAGGATAGGATAGAGGATATAACAGAGGATAGGATAGAGGATAGGATAGAGGATAGGATAGAGGATTGGATAGGATAGAGGATAGGATAGGATAGAGGATAGGATAGGATAGAGGATATAGGATATAGGATTGGATAGGATACAGGATAGGATACGATAGAGGATAGGATAGGTTAGGATAGAGAATAGGATAGGATGGATGATATTATAGGATAGAGGACAGGATAGGATAGAGGATACAATATTATAGAGGAGAGGATCGAATATAGGAAAGGATAGGGGATTGGATAGGATAGAGGATAGGATACAGAATAGGATAGGATACAGGTTAGGATAGGATAGAGGATAGGATAGGGGATTGGATAGCATAGGGGATTGGATAGGATAGAGAATAGGATAGGATAGATGATATTAAAGGAAAGAGGATAGGATAGGATAGAGGATAGGATAGGATAGAGGATAGGATAGGATAGAGGATAGGATAGGAGAGAGGATAGGATAGGATAGAGGATAGGATAGGATAGAGGATAGGACAGGATAGAGGATAGGATAGAGGATAGGATAGGATAGAGGATAGGATAGGACAGAGGATAGGATAGGATAGAGGATAGGATAGGATAGAGGATAGGATAGGATAGAGGATAGGATAGGATAGAGGATAGGATAGGATAGAGAATAGGATAGAGGATAGGATAGAGGATAGGATAGGATAGAGAATAGGATAGAGGATAGGATAGGATAGAGGATAGGATAGGATTGAGGATAGGATAGGATAGAGGATAGGATATGATAGAGGATAGGATAGGATAGAGGATATAACAGAGGATAGGATAGAGGATAGGATAGAGGATAGGATAGAGGATTGGATAGGATAGAGGATAGGATAGGATAGAGGATAGGATAGGATAGAGGATATAGGATATAGGATTGGATACGATACAGGATAGGATACGATAGAGGATAGGATAGTTTAGGATAGAGAATAGGATAGGATGGATGATATTATAGGATAGAGGACAGGATAGGATAGAGGATACGATATTATAGAGGAGAGGATCGAATATAGGAAAGGATAGGGGATTGGATAGGATAGAGGATAGGATACAGAATAGGATAGGATACAGGTTAGGATAGGATAGAGGATAGGATAGGGGATTGGATAGCATAGGGGATTGGATAGGATAGAGAATAGGATAGGATAGATGATATTAAAGGAAAGAGGATAGGATAGGATAGAGGATAGGATAGGATAGAGGATAGGATAGGATAGAGGATAGGATAGGATAGAGGATAGGATAGAGGATAGGATAGGATAGAGGATAGGATAGGAGAGAGGATAGGATAGGATAGAGGATAGGATAGGATAGAGGATAGGATAGGATAGAGGATAGGATAGAGGATAGGATAGGATAGAGGATAGGATAGGATAGAGGATAGGATAGGATAGAGGATAGGATAGGATAGAGGATAGGATAGGATAGAGGATAGGATAGGATAGAGGATAGGATAGGATAGGATAGAGGATAGGATAGGATAGAGGATAGGATAGGATAGAGGATAGGATAGGATAGAGGATAGGATAGGATAGAGGATAGGATAGGATAGAGGATAGGATAGGATAGAGGATAGGATAGGATAGAGGATAGGATAGGATAGAGGATAGGATAGGATAGAGGATAGGATATGATAGAGGGTAGGATAGGATAGAGGATATAATAGAGGATAGGATAGAGGATAGGATAGAGGATAGGATAGAGGATTGGATAGGATAGAGGATAGGATAGGATAGAGGATAGGATAGGATAGAGGATATAGGATATAGGATTGGATAGGATACAGGATAGGATACGATAGAGGATAGGATAGTTTAGGATAGAGAATAGGATAGGATGGATGATATTATAGGATAGAGGACAGGATAGGATAGAGGATACGATATTATAGAGGAGAGGATCGAATATAGGAAAGGATAGGGGATTGGATAGGATAGAGGATAGGATACAGTATAGGATAGGATACAGGTTAGGATAGGATAGAGGATAGGATAGGGGATTGGATAGCATAGGGGATTGGATAGGATAGAGAATAGGATAGGATAGATGATATTAAAGGAAAGAGGATAGGATAGGATAGAGGATAGGATAGGATAGAGGATAGGATAGGATAGAGGATAGGATAGGATAGAGGATAGGATAGGATAGAGGATAGGATAGGATAGAGGATAGGATAGAGGATAGGATAGGATAGAGGATAGGATAGGACAGAGGATAGGATAGGATAGAGGATAGGATAGGATAGAGGATAGGATAGGATAGAGGATAGGATAGGATAGAGGATAGGATAGGATAGAGAATAGGATAGAGGATAGGATAGAGGATAGGATAGGATAGAGAATAGGATAGAGGATAGGATAGGATAGAGGATAGGATAGGATTGAGGATAGGATAGGATAGAGGATAGGATATGATAGAGGATAGGATAGGATAGAGGATATAACAGAGGATAGGATAGAGGATAGGATAGAGGATAGGATAGAGGATTGGATAGGATAGAGGATAGGATAGGATAGAGGATAGGATAGGATAGAGGATATAGGATATAGGATTGGATACGATACAGGATAGGATACGATAGAGGATAGGATAGTTTAGGATAGAGAATAGGATAGGATGGATGATATTATAGGATAGAGGACAGGATAGGATAGAGGATACGATATTATAGAGGAGAGGATCGAATATAGGAAAGGATAGGGGATTGGATAGGATAGAGGATAGGATACAGAATAGGATAGGATACAGGTTAGGATAGGATAGAGGATAGGATAGGGGATTGGATAGCATAGGGGATTGGATAGGATAGAGAATAGGATAGGATAGATGATATTAAAGGAAAGAGGATAGGATAGGATAGAGGATAGGATAGGATAGAGGATAGGATAGGATAGAGGATAGGATAGGATAGAGGATAGGATAGAGGATAGGATAGGATAGAGGATAGGATAGGAGAGAGGATAGGATAGGATAGAGGATAGGATAGGATAGAGGATAGGATAGGATAGAGGATAGGATAGAGGATAGGATAGGATAGAGGATAGGATAGGATAGAGGATAGGATAGGATAGAGGATAGGATAGGATAGAGGATAGGATAGGATAGAGGATAGGATAGGATAGAGGATAGGATAGGATAGGATAGAGGATAGGATAGGATAGAGGATAGGATAGGATAGAGGATAGGATAGGATAGAGGATAGGATAGGATAGAGGATAGGATAGGATAGAGGATAGGATAGGATAGAGGATAGGATAGGATAGAGGATAGGATAGGATAGAGGATAGGATAGGATAGAGGATAGGATATGATAGAGGGTAGGATAGGATAGAGGATATAATAGAGGATAGGATAGAGGATAGGATAGAGGATAGGATAGAGGATTGGATAGGATAGAGGATAGGATAGGATAGAGGATAGGATAGGATAGAGGATATAGGATATAGGATTGGATAGGATACAGGATAGGATACGATAGAGGATAGGATAGTTTAGGATAGAGAATAGGATAGGATGGATGATATTATAGGATAGAGGACAGGATAGGATAGAGGATACGATATTATAGAGGAGAGGATCGAATATAGGAAAGGATAGGGGATTGGATAGGATAGAGGATAGGATACAGTATAGGATAGGATACAGGTTAGGATAGGATAGAGGATAGGATAGGGGATTGGATAGCATAGGGGATTGGATAGGATAGAGAATAGGATAGGATAGATGATATTAAAGGAAAGAGGATAGGATAGGATAGAGGATAGGATAGGATAGAGGATAGGATAGGATAGAGGATAGGATAGGATAGAGGATAGGATAGGATAGAGGATAGGATAGGATAGAGGATAGGATAGGATAGGATAGAGGATAGGATAGGATAGGATAGAGGATAGGATAGGATAGGATAGAGGATAGGATAGGATAGAGGATAGCATAGGATAGAGGATAGGATAGGATAGAGAATACGATAGGATAGTGAATAGGATAGAGAATAGGATAGGATTGAGGCTAGGATAGGATAGTGGATAGGATAGGATAGACTATAGAATAGGATAGAGTATAGGATAGGATAGAGGATAGGATAGGATTGAGGATAGGATAGGATACAGGATAGGATATGATAGAGGGTAGGATAGGATAGAGGATATAATAGAGGATAGGATAGAGAATAGGATAGAGGATAGGATAGAGGATTGGATAGGATAGAGGATAGGATAGGATAGAGGATAGGATAGGATAGAGGATATAGGATATAGGATTGGATAGGATACAGGATAGGATAGGATAGGTTAGGATAGAGAATAGGATAGGATGGATGATATTATAGGATAGAGGACAGGATAGGATAGAGGATACGATATTATAGAGGAGAGGATCGAATATAGGAAAGGATAGGGGATTGGATAGGATAGAGGATAGGATACAGAATAGGATAGGATACAGGTTAGGATAGGATAGAGGATAGGATAGGGGATTGGATAGCATAGGGGATTGGATAGGATAGAGAATAGGATAGGATAGATGATATTAAAGGAAAGAGGATAGGATAGGATAGAGGATAGGATAGGATAGAGGATACGATAGGATAGAGGATAGGATAGGATAGAGGATAGGATATGATAGAGGATAGGATAGGATAGAGGATAGGATAGCATAGAGGATAGGATAGGATAGAGGATGGGATAGGATAGAGAATAGGATAGGATAGAGGATAGGATAGGATAGAGGATAGGATAGGATAGAGGATAGGATAGGATTGAGGATAGGATAGGATAGAGGATAGGATATGATAGAGGGTAGGATAGGATAGAGGATATAATAGAGGATAGGATAGAGGATAGGATAGAGGATAGGATAGAGGATTGGATAGGATAGAGGATAGGATAGGATAGAGGATAGTATAGGATAGAGGATAGTATAGGATAGAGGATTGGATAGGATACAGGATAGGATACGATAGAGGATAGGATAGGTTAGGATAGAGAATAGGATAGGATGGATGATATTATAGGATAGAGGACAGGATAGGATAGAGGATACGATATTATAGAGGAGAGGATCGAATATAGGAAAGGATAGGGGATTGGATAGGATAGAGGATAGGATACAGAATAGGATAGGATACAGGTTAGGATAGGATAGAGGATAGGATAGGGGATTGGATAGCATAGGGGATTGGATAGGATAGAGAATAGGATAGGATAGATGATATTAAAGGAAAGAGGATAGGATAGGATAGAGGATAGGATAGGATAGAGGATAGAGGATAGGATAGGATACAGGATAGGATAGGATAGCGGATAGGAGAGGATAGAGGATACGATATAGGATTGGATAGGATAAAGAATAGGATACGATAGAGGATAGGATAGGATTTGATAGAGAATAGGATGGGATAGAGGATAGGAAAGGATAAAGGATAGGATAGGATAGAGGATAGGATAGGATAGAGGATAGGATACGATAGAGGATCGGATAGGATAGAGGATTGCATAGGATAGAGGATAGGATAGGCTAGAGAATAGGATAGAGGATAGGATAGCATAGAGGATAGGATAGGATAGAGGATAGGATAGGATAGAGGATAGGATAGGATAGAGGATAGGATAGGATAGAGGATAGGATAGGATAGAGGATAGGATAGGATAGAGGATATTATAGAGAAGAGGATAGGATAGAGGATAGGATAGGATAGAGGATAGGATAGGATAGAGGATCGGATAGGACAGAGGATTGGATAGGATAGAGGATAGGATTGGATAGAGGATAGGATAGAGGATAGGATAGGATAGAGGATAGGATAGGATAGGATAGAGGATACGATAGGATAGTGAATATAATAGAGAATAGGATAGGATACAGGATAGGATAGGATAGAGGATAGGATAGGATAGAGGATAGGATAGGATAGAGAATAGGAGAGGATAGAGGATACGATATAGGATTGGATAGGATAAAGAATAGGATACGATAGAGGATAGGATAGGATTGGATAGAGAATAGGATGGGATAGATGATAGGATAGGATAGAGAATAGGATAGGATACAGGATACGATAGGATATAGGATAGGATTGGATAGAGAATAGGATGGGATAGAGGATAGGATAGGATAGAGGATAGGATAGGATAGAGGATAGGATAGGATAGGATAGAGGATAGGATAGGATAGGATAGAGGATAGGATAGGATAGAGGATAGGATAGGATAGAGGATAGGATAGGATAGAGGATAGGATTGGATAGAGGATAGGATAGGATAGAGGATCGGAGAGGACAGAGGATTGGATAGGATAGAGGATAGGATAGGATAGAGAATAGGATAAGGGATTGGATAGGATAGAGAATAGGATAGGATAGCGGATACGATAGGATTGAGGATATGATAGGATATAGGATAGGATAGGATAGAGGATCGGATAGGGGTTTGGATAGGATAGAGGATAGGATAGGATAGAGGATAGGATAGGATAGAGGATAGGATAGGATAGAGGATAGGATAGGATAGAGGATAGGATAGGATAGAGGATAGGATAGGATAGAGGATAGGATAGGATAGAGGATAGGGTAGGATAGAGGATAGGATAGGATAGAGGATAGGATAGGATAGAGGATAGGATAGGATGGAGGATTGGATAGGATAGAGGACACGATAGGATAGTGGATAGGATAGAGAATAGGATAGGATAGAGGATAGGATAGGATAGATGACAGGATAGGATACAGGATAGGATAGGATAGAGGATAGGATAGGATAGAGGACAGGATAGGATAGAGGATAGGATAGGATTGAGGATAGGATAGGATAGAGTATAGGCTAGGATAGAGGATAGGATAGGATAGAGGATCGGATAGGACAGAGGATTGGTTAGGATAGAGGATACGATAGGATAGAGGATATTATAGAGAAGAGGATAGGATAGAGGATAGGATAGGATAGAGGATAGGATAGGATAGAGGATCGGATAGGACAGAGGATTGGATAGGATAGAGGATAGGATAGGATAGAGAATAGGATAAGGGATTGGATAGGATAGAGAATAGGATAGAATAGCGGATACGATAGGATTGAGGATATGATAGGATATAGGATAGGATAGGATAGAGGATCGGATTTGGGTTTGGATAGGATAGAGGATAGGATAGGATAGAGGATATAATAGGATAGAGGATAGGATAGGATAGAGGATAGGGTAGGATAGAGGATAGGATAGGATAGAGGATACGATATTATAGAGGATAGGATAGGATAGAGGATAGGATAGGGTATAGTATACGATAGAATAGAGGATAGGATAGGATAGAGGATAGGATAGGGGATTGGATAGGATAGAGTAGGATAGGATAGATGATATTATAGGAAAGAGTATAGGATATGATAGAGGATACGATATTATAGAGGAGAGGATCGAATAGAGGAAAGGATAGGGGATTCGATAGGATAGAGGATAGAATAGTGGATAGGATAGGATAGAGGATAGAATAGGGGATTGGATAGGATAAGGGATTGGATAGGATAGAGAATAGGATCGGATAGCGGATACGATAGGATTGAGGATATGATAGGATAGAGGATAGGATACTATAGAGGATAGGATAGGATAGAGGATAGGATAGGAGAGTGGATAGGATAGGATAGAGGATAGGATAGGAGATTCGATAGGATAGAGGACAGGAGACGATAGAGGATAGGATAGGATATAGGATTGGATAGGATAGAGGATAGGATAGGATAGAGGATAGGATAGGATAGAGGATCGGATAGGATAGAGGATCGGATAGGACAGAGGATTGGATAGGATAGAGGATACGATAGGATAGAGGATATTATAGAGAAGAGGATAGGATAGAGGATAGGATAGGATAGAGGATAGGATATAGGATTGGATAGGATAAAGAATAGGATACGATAGAGGATAGGATAGGATTGGATAGAGAATAGGATGGGATAGAGGATAGGATAGGATAGAGAATAGGATAGGATAGAGAATAGGATAGGATACAGGATAGGATAGTATATAGGATAGGATAGAGGATAGGATAGGATAGAGGATAGGATAGGATAGGATAGAGGATAGGATAGGATAGGATAGAGGATAGGATAGGATAGAGGATAGGATAGGATAGAGGATAGGATTGGATAGAGGATAGGATAGGATTTGATAGAGAATAGGATGGGATAGAGGATAGGAAAGGATAGAGGATAGGATAGGATAGAGGATAGGATAGGATAGAGGATAGGATACGATAGAGGATCGGATAGGATAGAGGATTGGATAGGATAGAGGATAGGATAGGCTAGAGAATAGGATAGAGGATAGGATAGCATAGAGGATAGGATAGGATAGAGGATAGGATAGGATAGAGGATAGGATAGGATAGAGGATAGGATAGGATAGAGGATAGGATAGGATAGAGGATAGGATAGGATAGAGGATAGGATAGGATAGAGGATATTATAGAGAAGAGGATAGGATAGAGGATAGGATAGGATAGAGGATAGGATAGGATAGAGGATCGGATAGGACAGAGGATTGGATAGGATAGAGGATAGGATTGGATAGAGGATAGGATAGAGGATCGGATAGGATAGAGGATAGGATAGGATAGAGGATAGGATAGGATAGGATAGTGGATACGATAGGATAGTCAATATAATAGAGAATAGGATAGGATACAGGATAGGATAGGATAGAGGATAGGATAGGAGATTCGATAGGATAGAGGACAGGAGACGATAGAGGATAGGATAGGATATAGGATTGGATAGGATAGAGGATAGGATAGGATAGAGGATAGGATAGGATAGAGGATCGGATAGGATAGAGGATCGGATAGGACAGAGGATTGGATAGGATAGAGGATACGATAGGATAGAGGATATTATAGAGAAGAGGATAGGATAGAGGATAGGATAGGATAGAGGATAGGATATAGGATTGGATAGGATAAAGAATAGGATACGATAGAGGATAGGATAGGATTGGATAGAGAATAGGATGGGATAGAGGATAGGATAGGATAGAGAATAGGATAGGATAGAGAATAGGATAGGATACAGGATAGGATAGTATATAGGATAGGATAGAGGATAGGATAGGATAGAGGATAGGATAGGATAGGATAGAGGATAGGATAGGATAGGATAGAGGATAGGATAGGATAGAGGATAGGATAGGATAGAGGATAGGATTGGATAGAGGATAGGATAGGATTTGATAGAGAATAGGATGGGATAGAGGATAGGAAAGGATAGAGGATAGGATAGGATAGAGGATAGGATAGGATAGAGGATAGGATACGATAGAGGATCGGATAGGATAGAGGATTGGATAGGATAGAGGATAGGATAGGCTAGAGAATAGGATAGAGGATAGGATAGCATAGAGGATAGGATAGGATAGAGGATAGGATAGGATAGAGGATAGGATAGGATAGAGGATAGGATAGGATAGAGGATAGGATAGGATAGAGGATAGGATAGGATAGAGGATAGGATAGGATAGAGGATATTATAGAGAAGAGGATAGGATAGAGGATAGGATAGGATAGAGGATAGGATAGGATAGAGGATCGGATAGGACAGAGGATTGGATAGGATAGAGGATAGGATTGGATAGAGGATAGGATAGAGGATCGGATAGGATAGAGGATAGGATAGGATAGAGGATAGGATAGGATAGGATAGTGGATACGATAGGATAGTCAATATAATAGAGAATAGGATAGGATACAGGATAGGATAGGATAGAGGATAGGATAGGATAGAGGATAGGATAGGATAGAGAATAGGAGAGGATAGAGGATACGATATAGGATTGGATAGGATAAAGAATAGGATACGATAGAGGATAGGATAGGATTGGATAGAGAATAGGATGGGATAGATGATAGGATAGGATAGAGAATAGGATAGGATACAGGATAGGATAGGATATAGGATAGGATTGGATAGAGAATAGGATGGGATAGAGGATAGGATAGGATAGAGGATAGGATAGGATAGGATAGAGGATAGGATAGGATAGGATAGAGCATAGGATAGGATAGAGGATAGGATAGGATAGAGGATAGGATAGGATAGAGGATAGGATTGGATAGAGGATAGGATAGGATAGAGGATCGGAGAGGACAGAGGATTGGATAGGATAGAGGATAGGATAGGATAGAGAATAGGATAAGGGATTGGATAGGATAGAGAATAGGATAGGATAGCGGATACCATAGGATTGAGGATATGATAGGATATAGGATAGGATAGGATAGAGGATCGGATAGGGGTTTGGATAGGATAGAGGATAGGATAGGATAGAGGATAGGATAGGATAGAGGATAGGATAGGATACAGGATAGGATAGGATAGAGGATAGGATAGGATAGAGGATATAATAGGATAGAGGATAGGATAGGATAGAGGATAGGGTAGGATAGAGGATAGGATAGGATAGAGGATACGATATTATAGAGGATAGGATAGGATAGAGGATAGGATAGGGTATAGTATACGATAGAAAAGAGGATAGGATAGGATAGAGGAATAGGACAGGATAGGATAGAGAATAGGATAGGATAGATGATATTATAGGAGAGAGGGTAGGATATGATAGAGGATACGATATTATAGAGGATAGGATAGGATAGAGGATAGGATAGGGGATTGGATAGGATAGAGAATAGGATAGGATAGATGATATTATAGGAAAGAGTATAGGATATGATAGAGGATACGATATTATAGAGGAGAGGATCGAATAGAGGAAAGGATAGGGGATTCGATAGGATAGAGGATAGGATAGTGGATAGGATAGGATAGAGGATAGAATAGGGGATTGGATAGGATAAGGGATTGGATAGGATAGAGAATAGGATCGGATAGCGGATACGATAGGATTGAGGATATGATAGGATAGAGGATAGGATAGGATAGAGGATAGGATAGGATAGAGGATAGGATAGGATAGAGGATAGGATAGGAGAGTGGATAGGATAGGATATAGGATTGGATAGGATAGAGGATAGGATAGGATAGAGGATAGGATAGGATAGAGGATCGGATAGGATAGAGGATCGGATAGGACAGAGGATTGGATAGGATAGAGGATACGATAGGATAGAGGATATTATAGAGAAGAGGATAGGATAGAGGATAGGATAGGATAGAGGATAGGATATAGGATTGGATAGGATAAAGAATAGGATACGATAGAGGATAGGATAGGATTGGATAGAGAATAGGATGGGATAGAGGATAGGATAGGATAGAGAATAGGATAGGATACAGGATAGGATAGGATATAGGATAGGATTGGATAGAGAATAGGATGGGATAGAGGATAGGATAGGATAGAGGATAGGATAGGATAGGATAGAGAATAGGATAGGATACAGGATAGGATAGGATATAGGATAGGATTGGATAGAGAATAGGATGGGATAGAGGATAGGATAGGATAGAGGATAGGATAGGATAGGATAGAGGATAGGATAGGATAGGATAGAGGATAGGATAGGATAGAGGATAGGATAGGATAGAGGATAGGATTGGATAGAGGATAGGATAGGATAGAGGATAGGATAGGATAGAGGATACGATAGGATAGTGAATATAATAGAGAATAGGATAGGATACAGGATAGGATAGGATAGAGGATAGGATAGGATAGAGGATAGAGGATAGGATAGGATACAGGATAGGATAGGATAGAGGATAGGAGAGGATAGAGGATACGATATAGGATTGGATAGGATAAAGAATAGGATACGATAGAGGATAGGATAGGATTGCATTGAGAATAGGATGGGATAGAGGATAGGATAGGATAGAGAATAGGATAGGATACAGGATAGGATATGATATAGGATAGGATTGGATAGAGAATAGGATGGGATAGAGGATAGGATAGGATAGAGGATAGGATAGGATAGAGGATAGGATAGGATAGGATAGAGGATAGGATAGGATAGGATAGAGGATAGGATAGGATAGAGGATAGGATAGGATAGAGGATAGGATTGGATAGAGGATAGGATAGGATAGAGGATAGGATAGGATAGAGGATACGATAGGATAGTGAATATAATAGAGAATAGGATAGGATACAGGATAGGATAGGATAGAGGATAGGATAGTATAGAGGATAGGCTAGGATAGAGGATAGAGGATAGGATAGGATACAGGATAGGATAGGATAGAGGATAGGAGAGGATAGAGGATACGATATAGGATTGGATAGGATAAAGAATAGGATACGATAGAGGATAGGATAGGATTGGATAGAGAATAGGATGGGATAGAGGATAGGATAGGATAGAGGATAGGATAGGATAGAGGATGGGATAGGATAGAGGATAGGATACGATAGAGGATCGGATAGGATAGAGGATTGGATAGGATAGAGGATAGGATAGGCTAGAGAATAGGATAGAGGATAGGATAGCATAGAGGATAGGATAGGATAGAGGATAGGATAGGATAGAGGATAGGATAGGATAGAGGATAGGATAGGATAGAGGATAGGATAGGATAGAGGATAGGATAGGATAGAGGATAGGATTGGATAGAGGATAGGATAGGATAGAGGATAGAATAGGATAGAGGATACGATAGGATAGTGAATATAATAGAGAATAGGATAGGATACAGGATAGGATACGATAGAGGATAGGATAGGATTGGATAGAGAATAGGATGGGATAGATGATAGGATAGGATAGAGAATAGGATAGGATACAGGATAGGATAGGATATAGGATAGGATTGGATAGAGAATAGGATGGGATAGAGGATAGGATAGGATAGAGGATAGGATAGGATAGAGGATAGGATAGGATAGGATAGAGGATAGGATAGGATAGGATAGAGGATAGGATAGGATAGAGGATAGGATAGGATAGAGGATAGGATAGGATAGAGGATAGGATTGGATAGAGGATAGGATAGGATAGAGGATCGGAGAGGACAGAGGATTGGATAGGATAGAGGATAGGATAGGATAGAGAATAGGATAAGGGATTGGATAGGATAGAGAATAGGATAGGATAGCGGATACGATAGGATTGAGGATATGATAGGATATAGGATAGGATAGGATAGAGGATCGGATAGGGGTTTGGATAGGATAGAGGATAGGATAGGATAGAGGATAGGATAGGATAGAGGATAGGATAGGATAGAGGATAGGATAGGATAGAGGATAGGATAGGATAGAGGATATAATAGGATAGAGGATAGGATAGGATAGAGGATAGGGTAGGATAGAGGATAGGATAGGATAGAGGATACGATATTATAGAGGATAGGATAGGATAGAGGATACGATATTATAGAGGATAGGATAGGATAGAGGATAGGATAGGGTATAGTATACGATAGAATAGAGGATAGGATAGGATAGAGGAATAGGATAGGATAGGATAGAGAATAGGATAGGATAGATGATATTATAGGAGAGAGGGTAGGATATGATAGAGGATACGATATTATAGAGGATAGGATAGGATAGAGGATAGGATAGGGGATTGGATAGGATAGAGAATAGGATAGGATAGATGATATTATAGGAAAGAGTATAGGATATGATAGAGGATACGATATTATAGAGGAGAGGATCGAATAGAGGAAAGGATAGGGGATTCGATAGGATAGAGGATAGGATAGTGGATAGGATAGGATAGAGGATAGAATAGGGGATTGGATAGGATAAGGGATTGGATAGGATAGAGAATAGGATCGGATAGCGGATACGATAGGATTGAGGATATGATAGGATAGAGGATAGGATAGGATAGAGGATAGGATAGGATAGAGGATAGGATAGGATAGAGGATAGGATAGGAGAGTGGATAGGATAGGATAGAGGATAGGATAGGAGATTCGATAGGATAGAGGACAGGAGACGATAGAGGATAGGATAGGATATAGGATTGGATAGGATAGAGGATAGGATAGGATAGAGGATAGGATAGGATAGAGGATCGGATAGGATAGAGGATCGGATAGGACAGAGGATTGGA
Source organism: Halictus rubicundus (assembly GCF_050948215.1). NCBI lineage: Eukaryota > Metazoa > Arthropoda > Insecta > Hymenoptera > Halictidae > Halictus > Halictus rubicundus. The sequence continues at coordinate 176,210 of NW_027488835.1, read as the reverse complement.
TAGGATAGAGGATACGATAGGATAGAGGATATTATAGAGAAGAGGATAGGATAGAGGATAGGATAGGATAGAGGATAGGATATAGGATTGGATAGGATAAAGAATAGGATACGATAGAGGATAGGATAGGATTGGATAGAGAATAGGATGGGATAGAGGATAGGATAGGATAGAGGATAGGATAGGATAGAGGATAGGATAGGATAGGATAGAGGATAGGATAGGATAGGATAGAGGATAGGATAGGATAGAGGATAGGATAGGATAGAGGATAGGATTGGATAGAGGATAGGATAGGATAGAGGATAGGATAGGATAGAGGATACGATAGGATAGTGAATATAATAGAGAATAGGATAGGATACAGGATAGGATAGGATAGAGGATAGGATAGGATAGAGGATAGGATAGGATAGAGGATAGAGGATAGGATAGGATACAGGATAGGATAGGATAGAGGATAGGAGAGGATAGAGGATACGATATAGGATTGGATAGGATAAAGAATAGGATACGATAGAGGATAGGATAGGATTGGATAGAGAATAGGATGGGATAGAGGATAGGATAGGATAGAGGATAGGATAGGATAGAGGATGGGATAGGATAGAGGATAGGATACGATAGAGGATCGGATAGGAGAGAGGATTGGATAGGATAGAGGATAGGATAGGCTAGAGAATAGGATAGAGGATAGGATAGCATAGAGGATAGGATAGGATAGAGGATAGGATAGGATAGAGGATAGCATAGGATAGAGGATAGGATAGGATAGAGGATAGGATAGGATAGAGGATAGGATAGGGGATTGGATAGGATAGAGAATAGGATAGGATAGATGATATTATAGGAAAGAGTATAGGATATGATAGAGGATACGATATTATAGAGGAGAGGATCGAATAGAGGAAAGGATAGGGAATTCGATAGGATAGAGGATAGGATAGTGGATAGGATAGGATAGAGGATAGAATAGGGGATTGGATAGGATAAGGGATTGGATAGGATAGAGAATAGGATCGGATAGCGGATACGATAGGATTGAGGATATGATAGGATAGAGGATAGGATAGGATAGAGGATAGGATAGGATAGAGGATAGGATAGGATAGAGGATAGGATAGGAGAGTGGATAGGATAGGATAGAGGATAGGATAGGAGATTCGATAGGATAGAGGACAGGAGACGATAGAGGATAGGATAGGATATAGGATTGGATAGGATAGAGGATAGGATAGGATAGAGGATAGGATAGGATAGAGGATCGGATAGGATAGAGGATCGGATAGGATAGAGGATCGGATAGGACAGAGGATTGGATAGGATAGAGGATACGATAGGATAGAGGATATTATAGAGAAGAGGATAGGATAGAGGATAGGATAGGATAGAGGATAGGATATAGGATTGGATAGGATAAAGAATAGGATACGATAGAGGATAGGATAGGATTGGATAGAGAATAGGATGGGATAGAGGATAGGATAGGATAGAGAATAGGATAGGATACAGGATAGGATAGGATATAGGATAGGATTGGATAGAGAATAGGATGGGATAGAGGATAGGATAGGATAGAGGATAGGATAGGATAGAGGATAGGATAGGATAGGATAGAGGATAGGATAGGATAGGATAGAGGATAGGATAGGATAGAGGATAGGATAGGATAGAGGATAGGATTGGATAGAGGATAGGATAGGATAGAGGATAGGATAGGATAGAGGATACGATAGGATAGTGAATATAATAGAGAATAGGATAGGATACAGGATAGGATAGGATAGAGGATAGGATAGGATAGAGGATAGGATAGGATAGAGGATAGAGGATAGGATAGGATACAGGATAGGATAGGATAGAGGATAGGAGAGGATAGAGGATACGATATAGGATTGGATAGGATAAAGAATAGGATACGATAGAGGATAGGATAGGATTGGATAGAGAATAGGATGGGATAGAGGATAGGATAGGATAGAGAATAGGATAGGATACAGGATAGGATAGGATACAGGATAGGATTGGATAGAGAATAGGATGGGATAGAGGATAGGATAGGATAGAGGATAGGATAGGATAGAGGATAGCATAGGATAGGATAGAGGATAGGATAGGATAGGATAGAGGATAGGATAGGATAGAGGATAGGATAGGATAGAGGATAGGATTGGATAGAGGATAGGATAGGATAGAGGATAGGATAGGATAGAGGATACGATAGGATAGTGAATATAATAGAGAATAGGATAGGATACAGGATAGGATAGGATAGAGGATAGGATAGGATAGAGGATAGGATAGGATAGAGGATAGAGGATAGGATAGGATACAGGATAGGATAGGATAGAGGATAGGAGAGGATAGAGGATACGATATAGGATTGGATAGGATAAAGAATAGGATACGATAGAGGATAGGATAGGATTGGATAGAGAATAGGATGGGATAGAGGATAGGATAGGATAGAGGATAGGATAGGATAGAGGATGGGATAGGATAGAGGATAGGATACGATAGAGGATCGGATAGGAGAGAGGATTGGATAGGATAGAGGATAGGATAGGCTAGAGAATAGGATAGAGGATAGGATAGCATAGAGGATAGGATAGGATAGAGGATAGGATAGGATAGAGGATAGCATAGGATAGAGGATAGGATAGGATAGAGGATAGGATAGGATAGAGGATAGGATAGGGGATTGGATAGGATAGAGAATAGGATAGGATAGATGATATTATAGGAAAGAGTATAGGATATGATAGAGGATACGATATTATAGAGGAGAGGATCGAATAGAGGAAAGGATAGGGAATTCGATAGGATAGAGGATAGGATAGTGGATAGGATAGGATAGAGGATAGAATAGGGGATTGGATAGGATAAGGGATTGGATAGGATAGAGAATAGGATCGGATAGCGGATACGATAGGATTGAGGATATGATAGGATAGAGGATAGGATAGGATAGAGGATAGGATAGGATAGAGGATAGGATAGGATAGAGGATAGGATAGGAGAGTGGATAGGATAGGATAGAGGATAGGATAGGAGAGTGGATAGGATAGGATAGAGGATAGGATAGGAGATTCGATAGGATAGAGGACAGGAGACGATAGAGGATAGGATAGGATATAGGATTGGATAGGATAGAGGATAGGATAGGATAGAGGATAGGATAGGATAGAGGATCGGATAGGATAGAGGATCGGATAGGACAGAGGATTGGATAGGATAGAGGATACGATAGGATAGAGGATAGGATAGGATAGAGGATAGGATAGGATAGGATAGGATAGAGGATAGGATAGGATAGGATAGAGGATCGGATAGGACAGAGGATTGGATAGGATAGAGGATAGGATTGGATAGAGGATAGGATAGAGGATAGGACAGGATAGGATAGAGGATACGATAGGATAGTGAATATAATAGAGAATAGGATAGGATACAGGATAGGATAGGATAGGATAGAGGATAGGATAGGATAGAGGATAGGATAGGATAGAGAATAGGAGAGGATAGAGGATACGATATAGGATTGGATAGGATAAAGAATAGGATACGATAGAGGATAGGATAGGATTGGATAGAGAATAGAGTGGGATAGAGGATAGGATAGGATAGAGAATAGGATAGGATACAGGATAGGATAGGATATAGGATAGGATTGGATAGAGAATAGGATGGGATAGAGGATAGGATAGGATAGAGGATAGGATAGGATAGAGGATAGGATAGGATAGGATAGGATAGAGGATAGGATAGGATAGGATAGAGGATAGGATAGGATAGAGGATAGGATATGATAGAGGATAGGATTGGATAGAGGATAGGATAGGATAGAGGATAGGATAGGATAGAGGATACGATAGGATAGTGAATATAATAGAGAATAGGATAGGATACAGGATAGGATAGGATACAGGATAGGATAGGATAGAGGATAGGATAGGATAGAGGATAGAGGATAGGATAGGATACAGGATAGGATAGGATAGAGGATAGGAGAGGATAGAGGATACGATATAGGATTGGATAGGATAAAGAATAGGATACGATAGAGGATAGGATAGGATTGGATAGAGAATAGGATGGGATAGAGGATAGGATAGGATAGAGGATAGGATAGGATAGAGGATAGGATAGGATAGATGATAGGATAGGATAGAGGATAGGATAGGATTGAGGATAGTATACGATAGAGGATAGGATAGGATAGAGGATAGGATAGGATAGAGGATAGGATAGGATAGAGAATAGGATAGGATAGATGATATTATAGGAAAGAGGATAGGATATGATAGAGGATACGATATTATAGAGGATAGGATAGGATAGAGGATCGGATAGGATAGAGGATAGGATAGGATAGAGGATAGGATAGGATAGAGGATAGGATAGGATACAGGATAGGATAGGATAGAGGATAGGATAGGATAGAGGATACGATATAGGATTGGATAGGATAGAGAATAGGATACGATAGAGGATAGGATAGGTTTGGATAGAGAATAGGATGGGATAGAGGATAGGATAGGATAGAGGATAGGATAGGATTGGATAGAGAATAGGATGGGATAGAGGATAGGATAGGATAGAGGATAGGATAGGATAGAGGATAGGATAGGATAGAGGATAGGATACGATAGAGGATAGGATAGGATAGAGGATAGGATAGGATAGAGGATCGGATAGGATAGAGGATTGGATAGGATAGAGGATACGATAGGATAGTGGATAGGATAGAGGATCGGATAGGATAGAGGATTGGATAGGATATAGGATAGGATAGGATAGAGGATAGGATAGGGGATTGGATTGTATAGAAGATAGGAGACGACAGAGGACAGGATAGGATAGAGGATAGGATAGGATACAGGATAGGATAGGATTGAGGCTAGGATAGGATAGTGGATAGGATAGAATAGAGGATTGGATTGGATTGAGGATAGGATAGGATAGAGGATAGGATAGGATTGAGGCTAGGATAGGATAGTGGATAGGATAGGATAGAGGATTGGATAGGATTGAGGATAGGATAGGATAGAGGATAGGATAGAGGATAGGATAGAGGATAGGATAGAGGATTGGATAGGATAGAGGATAGGATAGGATAGAGGACAGGATAGGATAGAAGATAGGATAGGATAGAGGATAGGATAAGATAGAGGATATAGGATATAGGATTGGATAGGATACAGGATAGGATACGATAGAGGATAGGATAGGTTAGGATAGACAATAGGATAGGATGGATGATATTATAGGATAGAGGACAGGATAGGATAGAGGATACGATATTATAGAGGAGAGGATCGAATATAGGAAAGGATAGGGGATTGGATAGGATAGAGGATAGGATACAGAATAGGATAGGATAGAGGTTAGGATATAATAGAGGATAGGATAGGGGATTGGATAGCATAGGGGATTGGATAGGATAGAGAATAGGATAGGATAGATGATATTAAAGAAAGAGGATAGGATAGGATAGAGGATAGGATAGGATAGAGGATAGGATAGGATAGAGGATAGGATAGGATAGAGGATAGGATAGAATAGAAGATAGGGTAGGATAGAGGATAGGATAGGATAGAGGATAGGATTGGATAGAGGATAGGATAGGATACAGGATAGGATAGGATAGAGGATAGGATAGGATAGAAAATAGGATAGGATACAGGATAGGATAGGATAGAGGATAGGATAGGATAGACGATACGATATAGGATTGGATAGGATAGAGAATAGGATACGATAGAGGATAGGATAGGTTTGGATAGAGAATAGGATGCGATAGAGGATAGGATAGGATAGAGGATAGGATAGGATAGAGGATACGATAGGATAGTGAATAGGATAGGATAGAGGATAGGATAGGGGATTGGATTGTATAGAAGATAGAAGACGACAGAGGACAGGATAGGATAGAGGATAGGATAGGATAGAGGATAGGATAGGATTGAGGCTAGGATAGGATAGTATATAGGATAGGATAGAGGATTGGATAGGATTGAGGATAGGATAGGATAGAGGATAGGATAGGATAGAGGATGGGATAGGATAGAGGATATAATAGAGGTTAGGATAGAGGATAGGATAGAGGATTGGATAGGATAGAAGATAGGATAGGATAGAGGATAGGATAGGATAGAGGATAGAGGATATAGGATATAGGATTGGATAGGATACAGGATAGGATACGATAGAGGATAGGATAGGTTAGGATAGACAATAGGATAGGATGGATGATATTATAGGATAGAGGACAGGATAGGATAGAGGATACGATATTATAGAAGAGAGGATCGAATATAGGAAAGGATAGGGGATTGGATAGGATAGAGGATAGGATACAGAATAGGATAGGATAGAGGGAAGGATAGGATAGAGGATAGGATAGGGGATTGGATAGCATAGGGGATTGGATAGGATAGAGAATAGGATAGGATAGATGATATTAAAGGAAAGAGGATAGGATAGGATAGAGGATAGGATAGGATAGAGGATAGGATAGGATAGAGGATATGATAGGATAGAGGATAGGATAGGATAGAGGATAGGATAGGATAGAGGATAGGATAGGATAGAGGATAGGATAGGATAGAGGATAGGATAGGATACAGGATAGGATAGGATAGAGGATAGGAGAGGATAGATTATACGATATAGGATTGGATAGGATAAAGAATAGGATACGATAGAGGATAGGATAGGATTGGATAGAGAATAGGATGGGATAGAGGATAGGATAGGATAGAGGATAGGATAGGATAGAGGATAGGATAGGATAGAGGATAGGATAGAGGATAGGATAGGATAGAGGATCGGATAGGATAGAGGATTGGATAGGATAGAGGATACGATAGGATAGTGGATAGGATAGAGGATCGGATAGGATAGAGGATTGGATAGGATAGAGGATAGGATAGGGTAGAGGATAGGATAGGGGATTGGATTCTATAGAAGATAGGAGACGACAGAGGACAGGATAGGATAAAGGATATAATAGGATAGAGGATAGGATAGGATTGAGGCTAGGATAGGATAGTGGATAGGATAGGATAGAGGATAGGATAGGATAGGATAGAGGATAAGATAGGGGATTGGATAGGAGACGATAGAGGATAGGCTAGGATAGGATAGAGAATAGGATAGGATAGATGATATTATAGGAAGAGTATAGGATATGATAGAGGATACGATATTATAGAGGAGAGGATCGAATAGAGGAAAGGATAGGATAGAGGATATAATAGGATAGAGGATAGGATAGGATAGAGGATAGGATAGGATAGAGGATAGGATAGGATAGAGGATAGGATAGGATAGAGGATAGGATAGAATAGAGGATAGGATAGGATAGAGGATAGGATAGGATAGAGGATAGGATAGGATAGAGGATAGGATAGGATAGAGGATAGGATAGGATACAGGATAGGATAGGATAGAGGATAGGAGAGGATAGATTATACGATATAGGATTGGATAGGATAAAGAATAGGATACGATAGAGGATAGGATAGGATTGGATAGAGAATAGGATGGGATAGAGGATAGGATAGGATAGAGGATAGGATAGGATAGAGGATAGAGGATAGGATAGGATAGAGGATAGTATAGGATAGAGGATAGGATAGGATAGAGGATAGGATAGGATAGAGGATAGGATAGGATTGAGGCTAGGATAGGATAGTAGATAGGATAGGATAGAGGATTGGATAGGATTGAGGATAGGATAGGATAGAGGATAGGATAGGATAGGATAGAGGATAGGATAGGGGATTGGATAGGAGACGATAGAGGATAGGATAGGATAGGATAGAGAATAGGATACGATATTATAGAGGAGAGGATCGAATAGAGGAAAGGATAGGATAGAGGATATAATAGGATAGAGGATAGGATAGGATAGAGGATAGGATACGATAGAGGATAGGATAGGATAGAGGATAGGATAGGATGGAGGATTGGATAGGATAGAGGATACGATAGGATAGTGGATAGGATAGAGAATAGGATAGGATAGAGGATAGGATAGGATAGAGGATAGGATAGGATAGATGACAGGATAGGATACAGGATAGGATAGGATAGAGGATAGGATAGGATACAGGATAGGATAGGATAGAGGATAGGAGAGGATAGATTATACGACATAGGATTGGATAGGATAAAGAATAGGATACGATAGAGGATAGGATAGGATTGGATAGAGAATAGGATGGGATAGAGGATAGGATAGGATAGAGGATAGGATAGGATAGTGGATAGGATAGGATAGAGGATAGGATAGGATAGAGAATAGGATAGGATACAGGATAGGATAGGATAGAGGATAGGATAGGATAGAGGATACGATATAGGATTGGATAGGATAGAGAATAGGATACGATATAGGATTGGATAGGATAGAGAATAGGATACGATAGAGGATAGGATAGGTTTGGATAGAGAATAGGATGCGATAGAGGATAGGATAGGATAGAGGATAGGATAGGATAGAGGATAGGATAGGATAGAGGATACGATAGGATAGTGAATAGGATAGGATAGAGGATAGGATAGGGGATTGGATTGTATAGAAGATAGAAGACGACAGAGGACAGGATAGGATAGAGGATAGGATAGGATAGAGGATAGGATAGGATTGAGGCTAGGATAGGATAGTGGATAGGATAGGATAGAGGATTGGATAGGATTGAGGATAGGATAGGATAGAGGATACGATATAGGATTGGATAGGATAGAGAATAGGATACGATAGAGGATAGGATAGGTTTGGATAGAGAATAGGATGCGATAGAGGATAGGATAGGATAGAGGATAGGATAGGATAGAGGATAGGATAGGATAGAGGATACGATAGGATAGTGAATAGGATAGGATAGAGGATAGGATAGGGGATTGGATTGTATAGAAGATAGAAGACGACAGAGGACAGGATAGGATAGAGGATAGGATAGGATAGAGGATAGGATAGGATTGAGGCTAGGATAGGATAGTGGATAGGATAGGATAGAGGATTGGATAGGATTGAGGATAGGATAGGATAGAGGATAGGATAGGATAGAGGATGGGATAGGATAGAGGATATAATAGAGGTTAGGATAGAGGATAGGATAGAGGATTGGATAGGATAGAGGATAGGATAGGATAGAGGATAGGATAGGATAGAAGATAGGATAGGATAGAGGATAGGATAGGATAGAGGATAGAGGATATAGGATATAGGATTGGATAGGATACAGGATAGGATACGATAGAGGATAGGATAGGTTAGGATAGACAATAGGATAGGATGGATGATATTATAGGATAGAGGACAGGATAGGATAGAGGATACGATATTATAGAAGAGAGGATCGAATATAGGAAAGGATAGGGGATTGGATAGGATAGAGGATAGGATACAGAATAGGATAGGATAGAGGGAAGGATAGGATAGAGGATAGGATAGGGGATTGGATAGCATAGGGGATTGGATAGGATAGAGAATAGGATAGGGTAGATGATATTAAAGGAAAGAGGATAGGATAGGATAGAGGATAGGATAGGATAGAGGATAGGATAGGATAGAGGATATGATAGGATAGAGGATAGGATAGGATAGAGGATAGGATAGGATAGAGGATAGGATAGGATAGAGGATAGGATAGGATAGAGGATAGGATAGGATACAGGATAGGATAGGATAGAGGATAGGAGAGGATAGATTATACGATATAGGATTGGATAGGATAAAGAATAGGATACGATAGAGGATAGGATAGGATTGGATAGAGAATAGGATGGGATAGAGGATAGGATAGGATAGAGGATAGGATAGAATAGAGGATAGGATACGATAGACGATAGGATACGATAGAGGATAGGATAGGATAGAGGATAGGATAGGATAGAGGTTCGGATAGGATAGAGGATTGGATAGGATAGAGGATACGATAGGATAGTGCATAGGATAGAGGATCGGATAGGATAGAGGATTGGATAGGATAGAGGATAGGATAGGGTAGAGGATAGGATAGGGGATTGGATTCTATAGAAGATAGGAGACGCCAGAGGACAGGATAGGATAAAGGATATAATAGGATATAGGATAGGATAGGATTGAGGCTAGGATAGGATAGTGGATAGGATAGGATAGAGGATTGGATAGGATTGAGGATAGGATAGGATAGAGGATAGGATAGGATAGGATAGAGGATAGGATAGGGGATTGGATAGGAGACGATAGAGGATAGGCTAGGATAGGATAGAGAATAGGATAGGATAGATGATATTATAGAAAGAGTATAGGATATGATAGAGGATACGATATTATAGAGGAGAGGATCGAATAGAGGAAAGGATAGGATAGAGGATATAATAGGATAGAGGATAGGATAGAGGATAGGATAGGATAGAGGATAGGATAGGATAGAGGATAGGATAGAATAGAGGATAGGATAGGATAGAGGATAGGATAGGATAGAGGATAGGATAGGATAGAGGATAGGATAGGATACAGGATAGGATAGGATAGAGGATAGGAGAGGATAGATTATACGATATAGGATTGGATAGGATAAAGAATAGGATACGATAGAGGATAGGATAGGATTGGATAGAGAATATGATGGGATAGAGGATAGGATAGGATAGAGGATAGGATAGGATAGAGGATAGAGGATAGGATAGGATAGAGGATAGTATAGGATAGAGGATAGGATAGGATAGAGGATAGGATAGGATAGAGGATAGGATAGGATTGAGGCTAGGATAGGATAGTGGATAGGATAGGATAGAGGATTGGATAGGATTGAGGATAGGATAGGATAGAGGATAGGATAGGATAGGATAGAGGATAGGATAGGGGATTGGATAGGAGACGATAGAGGATAGGATAGGATAGGATAGGGAATAGGATAGGATAGATGATATTATAGGAAGAGTATAGGATATGATAGAGGATACGATATTATAGAGGAGAGGATCGAATAGAGGAAAGGATAGGATAGTGGATATAATAGGATAGAGGATAGGATAGGATAGAGGATAGGATAGGATAGAGGATAGGATAGGATGGAGGATTGGATAGGATAGAGGATACGATATTATAGAAGAGAGGATCGAATATAGGAAAGGATAGGGGATTGGACAGGATAGAGGATAGGATACAGAATAGGATAGGATTGAGGGAAGGATAGGATAGAGGATAGGATAGGGGATTGGATAGCATAGGGGATTGGATAGGATAGAGAATAGGATAGGATAGATGATATTAAAGGAAAGAGGATAGGATAGGATAGAGGATAGGATAGGATAGAGGATGGGATACGATAGAGGATATAATAGAGGTTAGGATAGAGGATAGGATAGAGGATTGGATAGGATAGAGGATAGGATAGGATAGAGGATAGGATAGGATAGAAGATAGGATAGGATACAGGATAGGATAGGATAGAGGATAGGAGAGGATAGATTATACGATATAGGATTGGATAGGATAAAGAATAGGATACGATAGAGGATAGGATAGGATTGGATAGAGAATAGGATGGGATAGAGGATAGGATAGGATAGAGGATAGGATAGGATAGAGGATAGGATAGGATAGAGGATAGGATAGGATAGAGGATAGGATAGGATAGAGGATAGGATAGGATAGAGGATAGGATAGGATAGAGGATCGGATAGGATAGAGGATTGGATAGGATAGAGGATACGATAGGATAGTGGATAGGATAGAGGATCGGATAGGATAGAGGATTGGATAGGATAGAGGATACGATAGGATAGAGGATAGGATAGGGGATTGGATTGTATAGAAGATAGGAGACGACAGAGGACAGGATAGGATAAAGGATAGGATAGGATAGAGGATAGGATAGGATTGAGGCTAGGATAGGATAGTGGATAGGATAGGATAGAGGATTGGATAGGATTGAGGATAGGATAGGATACAGGATAGGATAGGATAGGATAGAGGATAGGATAGGGGATTGGATAGGAGACGATAGAGGATAGGATAGGATAGGATAGAGAATAGGATAGGATAGAGGATAGGATAGGATAGAGGATAGGATAGGATAGAGGATAGGATACGATAGATGATAGGATAGGATACAGGATAGGATACAGGATAGAGGATAGGATACGATAGATGATAGGATAGGATACAGGATAGGATACAGGATAGGATAGGATAGAGGATAGGATAGGATAGAGGATAGGATAGGATAGAGGATATAATAGGATAGAGGATAGGATAGGATAGAGGATAGGATAGGATAGAGGATAGGATAGGATAGAGGATATAATAGGATAGAGGATAGGATAGGATAGAGGATAGGATAGGATAGAGGATAGGATAGGATAGAGGATAGGATAGGATGGAGGATTGGATAGGATAGAGGATACGATAGGATAGTGGATAGGATAGAGAATAGGATAAGATAGAGGATAGGATAGGATAGAGGATAGGATAGGATAGATGACAGGATAGGATACAGGATAGGATAGGATAGAGGATAGGATAGGATAGGATACAGGATAGGATAGGATAGAGGATAGGATATGATTGAGGATAGGATAGGATAGAGTATAGGATAGGATAGTGGATAGGATAGGATAGAGGATAGGATAGGATAGGATACAGGATAGGATAGGATAGAGGATAGGATAGGATAGAGGATACGATATAGGATTGGATAGGTTAGAGAATAGGATACGATAGAGAATAGGATAGGATACAGGATAGGATAGGATAGAGGATAGGATAGGATAGAGGATACGATATAGGATTGGATAGGATAGAGAATAGGATACGATAGAGGATAGGATAGGTTTGGATAGAGAATAGGATGCGATAGAGGATAGGATAGGATAGAGGATAGAATAGGATTGAGGATAGGATAGGATAGAGGATAGGATAGTGTTGGATGGAGTGTAGGCATGTATAATGCAAGAGTGCGCGTGTTGACCGCTAGAGTGCGTGGATGAGCTTCATCAGAGAGTGAGAGAGAAAGACGAAGAGTTGGTAGTTGGTTCCGAGTATGAGAGTCTGCTGTACGCACGTGTTTATTTTCACACTGTATACTATTATAGTACTTTATATAAATATATTGTTTGTGTGCCAAAAAGGCAATTGTTCATTTACTGTAACAGATAGGATAGAGGATAGGATAGGATAGAGGATAGGATAGGATAGAGGATAGGATAGGGGATTGGATTGTATAGAAGATAGAAGACGACAGAGGACAGGATAGGATAGAGGATAGGATAGGATAGAGGATAGGATAGGATTGAGGCTAGGATAGGATAGTGGATAGGATAGGATAGAGGATTGGATAGGATTGAGGATAGGATAGGATAGAGGATAGGATAGGATAGAGGATGGGATAGGATAGAGGATATAATAGAGGTTAGGATAGAGGATAGGATAGAGGATTGGATAGGATAGAGGATAGGATAGGATAGAGGATAGAGGATATAGGATATAGGATTGGATAGGATACAGGATAGGATACGATAGAGGAGAGGATAGGTTAGGATAGACAATAGGATAGGATGGATGATATTATAGGATAGAGGACAGGATAGGATAGAGGATACGATATTATAGAAGAGAGGATCGAATATAGGAAAGGATAGGGGATTGGATAGGATAGAGGATAGGATACAGAATAGGATAGGATAGAGGATAGGATAGGGGATTGGATAGGATAGAGAATAGGATTGGATAGATGATATTAAAGGAAAGAGGATAGGATAGGATAGAGGATAGGATAGGATAGAGGATAGGATAGGATAGAGGATAGGATAGGATAGAGGATAGGATAGGATAGAGGATAGGATAGGATAGAGGATAGGATAGGATAGAGGATAGGATAGGATAGAGGATAGGATACGATAGAGGATAGGATAGGATAGAGGATAGGATAGGATAGAGGATAGGATAGGATACAGGATAGGATAGGATAGAGGATAGGAGAGGATAGATTATACGATATAGGATTGGATAGGATAAAGAATAGGATACGATAGAGGATAGGATAGGATTGGATAGAGAATAGGATGGGATAGAGGATAGGATAGGATAGAGGATAGGATAGGATAGAGGATAGGATAGGATAGAGGATAGGATAGGATAGAGGATCGGATAGGATAGAGGATTGGATAGGATAGAGGATACGATAGGATAGTGGATAGGATAGAGGATCGGATAGGATAGAGGATTGGATAGGATAGAGGATAGTATAGGATAGAGGATTGGATAGGATAGAGGATAGGATAGGGTAGAGGATAGGATAGGGGATTGGATTCTATAGAAGATAGGAGACGACAGAGGACAGGATAGGATAAAGGATAGGATAGGATAGAGGATAGGATAGGATTGAGGCTAGGATAGGATAGTGGATAGGATAGGATAGAGGATTGGATAGGATTGAGGATAGGATAGGATAGAGGATAGGATAGGATAGGATAGAAGATAGGATAGGGGATTGGATAGGAGACGATAGAGGATAGGCTAGGATAGGATAGAGAATAGGATAGGATAGATGATATTATAGGAAGAGTATAGGATATGATAGAGGATACGATATTATAGAGGAGAGGATCGAATAGAGGAAAGGATAGGATAGAGGATATAATAGGATAGAGGATAGGATAGGATAGAGGATAGGATAGGATAGAGGATAGGATAGGATAGAGGATAGGATAGGATAGAGGATAGGATAGGATAGAGGATAGGATAGAATAGAGGATAGGATAGGATAGAGGATAGGATAGGATAGAGGATAGAATAGGATAGAGGATAGGATAGGATACAGGATAGGAGAGGATAGAGGATAGGAGAGGATAGATTATACGATATAGGATTGGATGGGATAAAGAATAGGATACGATAGAGGATAGGATAGGATTGGATAGAGAATAGGATGGAATACAGGATATGATAGGATAGAGGATAGGATAGGATTGAGGCTAGGATAGGATAGTGGATAGGATAGGATAGAGGATTGGATAGGATTGAGGATAGGATATTATAGAGGATAGGATAGGATAGGATAGAGGATAGGATAGGGGATTGGATAGGAGACGATAGAGGATAGGCTAGGATAGGATAGAGAATAGGATAGGATAGATGATATTATAGGAAGAGTATAGGATATGATAGAGGATACGATATTATAGAGGAGAGGATCGAATAGATGAAAGGATAGGATAGAGGATATAATAGGATAGAGGATAGGATAGGATAGATGATAGGATAGGATACAGGATAGGATAGGATAGAGGATAGGATAGGATAGAGGATAGGATACTATAGAGGATAGGATAGAATAGAGGATAGGATAGGATAGAGGATAGGATAGGATAGAGGACAGGATAGGATACAGGATAGGATAGGATAGAGGATAGGATAGGGGATTGGATAGGAGACGATAGAGGATAGGATAGGATAGGATAGAGAATAGGATAGGATAGATGATATTATAGGAAGAGTATAGGATATGATAGAGGATACGATATTATAGAGGAGAGGATCGAATAGAGGAAAGGATAGGATAGAGGATATAATAGGATAGAGGATAGGATAGGATAGAGGATAGGATAGGATAGAGTATAGGATAGGATAGAGGATAGGATAGGATACAGGATAGGATAGGATAGAGGATAGGATAGGAAAGAGGATACGATATAGGATTGGATAGGATAGGGAATAGGATACGATATAGGATTGGATAGGATAGGGAATAGGATACGATAGAGGATAGGATAGGTTTGGATAGAGAATAGGATGCGATAGAGGATAGGATAGGATAGAGGATAGGATAGGATAGAGGATAGGATAGGATAGGATAGAGAATAGGATAGGATAGAGGATAGGATAGGATAGAGGATAGGATAGGATAGAGGATTGGATAGGATAGAGGATACGATAGGATAGTGGATAGGATAGAGAATAGGATAGGATAGAGGATTGGATAGGATAGAGGATAGGATAGGATAGAGGATAGGATAGGGGATTGGATTCTATAGAAGATAGGAGACGACAGAGGACAGGATAGGATAAAGGATAGGATAGGATAGAGGATAGGATAGGATTGAGGCTAGGATACGATAGTGGATAGGATAGGATAGAGGATTGGATAGGATTGAGGATAGGATAGGATAGTGGATAGGATAGGATAGAGGATTGGATAGGATTGAGGATAGGATAGGATAGAGGATAGGATAGGATAGAGGATAGGATAGGATAGAGGATAGGATAGGATAGAGGATAGGATAGGGGATTGGATTGTATAGAAGATAGGAGACGACAGAGGACAGGATAGGATAGAGGATAGGATAGGATAGAGGATAGGATAGGATTGAGGCTAGGATAGGATAGTGGATAGGATAGGATAGAGGATTGGATAGGATTGAGGATAGGATAGGATAGAGGATAGGATAGGATAGAGGATAGGATAGGATAGAGGATATAATAGAGGTTAGGATAGAGGATAGGATAGAGGATTGGATAGGATAGAGGATACGATAGGATAGTGGATAGGATAGAGAATAGGATAGGATAGAGGATAGGATAGGATAGAGGATAGGATAGGATAGAGGATAGGATAGGATAGAGGATAGGATACGATAGATGATAGGATAGGATACAGGATAGGATACAGGATAGGATAGGATAGAGGATAGGATAGGATAGAGGATAGGATAGGATAGAGGATATAATAGGATAGAGGATAGGATAGGATAGAGGATAGGATAGGATAGAGGATAGGATAGGATGGAGGATTGGATAGGATAGAGGATACGATAGGATAGTGGATAGGATAGAGAATAGGATAAGATAGAGGATAGGATAGGATAGAGGATAGGATAGGATAGATGACAGGATAGGATACAGGATAGGATAGGATAGAGGATAGGATAGGATAGAGGATAGGATATGATTGAGGATAGGATAGGATAGAGTATAGTATAGGATAGTGGAAAGGATAGGATAGAGGATAGGATAGGATTGAGGCTAGGATAGGATAGTGGATAGGATAGGATAGAGGATTGGATAGGATTGAGGATAGGATAGGATAGAGGATAGGATAGGATAGGATAGAGGATAGGATAGGATTGAGGCTAGGATAGGATAGTGGATAGGATAGGATAGAGGATTGGATACGATTGAGGATAGGATAGGATAGAGGATAGGATAGGATAGGATAGAGGATAGGATAGGGGATTGGATAGGAGACGATAGAGGATAGCATAGGATAGGATAGAGAATAGGATAGGATAGATGATATTATAGGAAGAGTATAGGATATGATAGAGGATACGATATTATAGAGGAGAGGATCGAATAGAGGAAAGGATAGGATAGAGGATATAATAGGATAGGGGATAGGATAGGATAGAGGATAGGATAGGATAGTGGATAGGATAGAGAATAGGATAGGATAGAGGATAGGATAGGATAGAGGATAGGATAGGATAGATGACAGGATAGGATACAGGATAGGATAGGATAGAGGATAGGATAGGATAGAGGATAGGATAGGATAGAGGATAGGATAGGATAGAGGATAGGATAGGATAGAGGATAGGATATGATTGAGGATAGGATAGGATAGAGTATAGGATAGGATAGAGGATAGGATAGGATAGAGGATAGGATAGGATAGGATACAGGATAGGATAGGATAGAGGATAGGATAGGATAGAGGATACGATATAGGATTGGATAGGATAGAGAATAGGATACGATAGAGGATAGGATAGGTTTGGATAGAGAATAGGATGCGATAGAGGATAGGATAGGATAGAGGATAGGATAGGATAGAGGATAGGATAGGATAGGATAGAGAATAGGATAGGATAGAGGATAGGATAGGATAGAGGATAGGATAGGATAGAGGATTGGATAGGATAGAGGATAGGATAGGATACAGGATAGGATAGGGGATTGGATTGTATAGAAGATAGGAGACGACAGAGGACAGGATAGGATAGAGGATAGAATAGGATAGAGGATAGGATAGGATTGAGGCTAGGATAGGATAGTGGATAGGATAGGATAGAGGATTGGATAGGATTGAGGATAGGATAGGATAGAGGATAGGATAGGGGATTGGATTGTATAGAAGATAGGAGACGACAGAGGACAGGATAGGATAGAGGATAGGATAGGATAGAGGATAGGATAGGATTGAGGCTAGGATAGGATAGATGATAGGATAGGATAGAGGACAGGATAGGATAGAGGATAGAGGATAGAGGATATAGGATATAGGATTGGATAGGATACAGGATAGGATAGGATAGAGGATAGGATAGGATAGAGGATAGGATAGGATAGAGGATGGGATAGGAGGGAGGATAGGGCAGGATAGATGATACGATAGGATAGAGGATAGGATAGCATAGAGAATGGGATAGGATAGAGGATAGGATAGGATAGAGGATAGGATAGGATAGAGGATTGGATAGGATAGAGGATAGGATAGGATAGAGGATAGGATAGGATAGAGGATAGGATAGGATAGAGGATAGGATAGGATAGAGGATAGGATAGCATAGAGAATGGGATAGGATAGAGGATAGGATAGGATAGAGGATAGGATAGGATAGAGGATTGGATAGGATAGAGGATAGGATAGGATAGAGGATAGGATAGGATAGAGGATAGGATAGGATACAGGATAGGATAGGATAGAGGATAGGATAGGATAGAGGATAGGATAGGATAGAGGATTGGATAGGATAGAGGATACGATAGAGAAGAGGATAGGATAGAGGATAGGATAGGATAGAGGATAGGATAGGATAGATGATAGGATAGGATACAGGATAGGATAGGATAGAGGATAGGATAGGATAGAGGATAGGATAGGATAGAGGATATAATAGGATAGAGGATAGGATAGGATAGAGGATAGGATAGGATAGAGGATAGGATAGGATAGAGGATATAATAGGATAGAGGATAGGATAGGATAGAGGATAGGATAGGATAGAGGATAGGATAGGATAGCGGATAGGATAGGATAGAGGATAGGATAGGATAGGATACAGGATAGGATAGGATAGAGGATAGGATAGGATAGAGGATACGATATAGGATTGGATAGGATAGAGAATAGGATACGATAGAGGATAGGATAGGTTTGGATAGAGAATAGGATGCGATAGAGGATAGGATAGGATAGAGGATGGGATAGGAGGGAGGATAGGGCAGGATAGATGATACGATAGGATAGAGGATAGGATAGCATAGAGAATGGGATAGGATAGAGGATAGGATAGGATAGAGGATAGGATAGGATAGAGGATTGGATAGGATAGAGGATAGGATAGGATAGAGGATAGGATAGGATAGAGGATAGGATAGGATAGAGGATAGGATAGGATAGAGGATAGGATAGCATAGAGAATGGGATAGGATAGAGGATAGGATAGGATAGAGGATAGGATAGGATAGAGGATTGGATAGGATAGAGGATAGGATAGGATAGAGGATAGGATAGGATAGAGGATAGGATAGGATACAGGATAGGATAGGATAGAGGATAGGATAGGATAGAGGATAGGATAGGATAGAGGATTGGATAGGATAGAGGATACGATAGAGAAGAGGATAGGATAGAGGATAGGATAGGATAGAGGATAGGATAGGATAGATGATAGGATAGGATACAGGATAGGATAGGATAGAGGATAGGATAGGATAGAGGATAGGATAGGATAGAGGATATAATAGGATAGAGGATAGGATAGGATAGAGGATAGGATAGGATAGAGGATAGGATAGGATAGAGGATATAATAGGATAGAGGATAGGATAGGATAGAGGATAGGATAGGATAGAGGATAGGATAGGATAGCGGATAGGATAGGATAGAGGATAGGATAGGATAGGATACAGGATAGGATAGGATAGAGGATAGGATAGGATAGAGGATACGATATAGGATTGGATAGGATAGAGAATAGGATACGATAGAGGATAGGATAGGTTTGGATAGAGAATAGGATGCGATAGAGGATAGGATAGGATAGAGGATAGGATAGGATAGAGGATAGGATAGGATAGAGAATAGGATAGGATAGAGGATAGGATAGGATAGAGGATAGGATAGGATAGAGGATTGGATAGGATAGAGGATACGATAGGATAGTGGATAGGATAGAGAAGAGGATAGGATAGAGGATAGGATAGGATAGAGGATAGGATAGGATAGATGATAGGATAGGATACAGGATAGGATAGGATAGAGGATAGGATAGGATAGAGGATAGGATAGTATAGAGGATATAATAGGATAGATGATAGGATAGGATAGAGGATAGGATAGGATAGAGGATAGGATAGGATAGAGGATAAAATAGGATAGAGGATAGGATAGGATAGAGGATAGTATAGGATAGAGGATAGGATAGGATAGAGGATAGGATAGGATGGAGGATACGATAGGATAGTGAATAGGATAGAGAATAGGATAGGATACAGGATAGGATAGGATAGAAGATAGGATAGGATAGAGGATAGGATAGGATAGAGGATAGGATAGGATTGAGGATAGGATAGGAAAGAGGATAGGATAGGATAGAGGATAGGATAGGATAGTGAATAGGATAGTGAATAGGTTAGGATACAGGATAGGATAGGATAGAGGATAGGATAGGACAGAGGATAGGATAGGATAGAGAATAGGATAGGATAGAGGATAGGATAGGATAGAGGATAGGATAGGATAGAGGATTGGATAGGATAGAGGATACGATAGGATAGTGGATAGGATAGAGAAGAGGATAGGATAGAGGATAGGATAGGATAGAGGATAGGATAGGATAGATGATAGGATAGGATACAGGATAGGATAGGATAGAGGATAGGATAGGATAGAGGATAGGATAGGATAGAGGATATAATACGATAGAGGATAGGATAGGATAGAGGATAGGATAGGATAGAGGATAGGATAGGATAGAGGATATAATAGGATAGAGGATAGGATAGGATAGAGGATAGGATAGGATAGAGGATAGGATAGGATAGAGGATAGGATAGGATGGAGGATACGATAGGATAGTGAATAGGATAGAGAATAGGATAGGATACAGGATAGGATAGGATAGAAGATAGGATAGGATAGAGGATAGGATAGGATAGAGGATAGGATAGGATTGAGGATAGGATAGGAAAGAGGATAGGATAGGATAGAGGATAGGATAGGATAGAGGACACGATAGGATAGTGGATAGGAAAGAGAATAGGATAGGATAGAGGATAGGATAGGATAGAGAATAGGATAGGATAGAGGATAGGATAGGATAGAGGATAGGATAGGGTAGAGGATTGGATAGGATAGAGGATACGATAGGATAGTGGATAGGATAGAGAATAGGATAGGATAGAGGATAGGATAGGATAGAGGATAGGATAGGATAGAGGATAGGATAGGATAGATGATAGGATAGGATACAGGATAGGATAGGATAGAGGATAGGATAGGATAGAGGATAGGATAGGATAGAGGATATAATAGGATAGAGGATAGGATAGGATAGAGGATAGGATAGGATAGAGGATAGGATAGGATAGAGGATAGGATAGGATAGAGGATATAATAGGATAGAGGACAGGATAGGATAGAGGATAGGATAGGATGGAGGATACGATAGGATAGTGAATAGGATAGAGAATAGGATAGGATACAGGATAGGATAGGATAGAAGATAGGATAGGATAGAGGATAGGATAGGATAGAGGATAGGATAGGATTGAGGATAGGATAGGAAAGAGGATAGGATAGGATAGAGGATAGGATAGGATAGAGGACACGATAGGATAGTGGATAGGAAAGAGAATAGGATAGGATAGAGGATAGGATAGGATAGAGAATAGGATAGGATAGAGGATAGGATAGGATAGAGGATAGGATAGGGTAGAGGATTGGATAGGATAGAGGATACGATAGGATAGTGGATAGGATAGAGAATAGGATAGGATAGAGGATAGGATAGGATAGAGGATAGGATAGGATAGAGGATAGGATAGGATAGATGATAGGATAGGATACAGGATAGGATAGGATAGAGGATAGGATAGGATAGAGGATAGGATAGGATAGAGGATATAATAGGATAGAGGATAGGATAGGATAGAGGATAGGATAGGATAGAGGATAGGATAGGATAGAGGATAGGATAGGATAGAGGATATAATAGGATAGAGGACAGGATAGGATAGAGGATAGGATAGGATAGAGGATAGGATAGGATAGAGGATAGGATAGGATGGAGGATTGGATAGGATAGAGGATACGATAGGATAGTGGATAGGATAGAGAATAGGATAGGATAGAGGATAGGATAGGATAGAGGATAGGATAGGATAGATGACAGGAGAGGATACAGGATAGGATAGGATAGAGGATAGGATAGGATAGAGGATAGGATAGGATAGAGGATAGGATAGGATAGAGGATAGGATAGGATTGAGGATAGGATAGGATAGAGTATAGGATAGGATAGAGGATAGGATAGGATAGAGGATAGGATAGGATAGGATACAGGATAGGATAGGATAGAGGATACGATATAGGATTGGATAGGATAGAGAATAGGATACGATAGAGGATAGGATAGGATTGGATAGAGAATAGGATGCGATAGAGGATAGGATAGGATAGAGGATAGGATAGGATAGAGGATAGGATAGGATAGGATAGAGGATAGGATAGGATAGAGGATAGGATAGGATAGGATAGAGGATAGGATAGGATAGAGGATAGGATAGGATAGAGAAGACGATAGGATAGTGAATAGGTTAGAGAATAGGATAGGATTGAGGCTAGGATAGGATAGTGGATAGGATAGGATAGAGTATAGAATAGGATAGAGTATAGGATAGGATAGAGGATAGGATAGGATAGAGTATAGGATAGGATAGAGGATAGGATAGGATTGAGGATAGGATAGGATAGAGGATAGGATATGATAGAGGGTAGGATAGGATAGAGGATATAATAGAGGATAGGATAGAGAATAGGATAGAGGATTGGATAGGATAGAGGATAGGATAGGATAGAGGATAGGATAGGATAGAGGATATAGGATATAGGATTGGATAGGATACAGGATAGGATACGATAGAGGATAGGATAGGTTAGGATAGAGAATAGGATAGGATGGATGATATTATAGGATAGAGGACAGGATAGGATAGAGGATACGATATTATAGAGGAGAGGATCGAATATAGGAAAGGATAGGGGATAGGATAGGATAGAGGATAGGATACAGAATAGGATAGGATACAGGTTAGGATAGGATAGAGGATAGGATAGGGGATTGGATAGCATAGGGGATTGGATAGGATAGAGAATAGGATAGGATAGATGATATTAAACGAAAGAGGATAGGATAGGATAGAGGATAGGATAGGATAGAGGATACGATAGGATAGAGGATATAATAGGATAGAGGCTAGGATAGGATAGATGATAGGATAGGATACAGGATAGGATAGGATAGAGGATAGGATAGGATAGAGGATAGGATACTATAGAGGATAGGATAGAATAGAGGATAGGATAGGATAGAGGATAGGATAGGATAGAGGATAGGATAGGATACAGGATAGGATAGGATAGAGGATAGGATAGGGGATTGGATAGGAGACGATAGAGGATAGGATAGGATAGGATAGAGAATAGGATAGGATAGATGATATTATAGGAAGAGTATAGGATATGATAGAGGATACGATATTATAGAGGAGAGGATCGAATAGAGGAAAGGATAGGATAGAGGATATAATAGGATAGAGGATAGGATAGGATAGAGGATAGGATAGGATAGAGTATAGGATAGGATAGAGGATAGGATAGGATACAGGATAGGATAGGATAGAGGATAGGATAGGAAAGAGGATACGATATAGGATTGGATAGGATAGGGAATAGGATACGATAGAGGATAGGATAGGTTTGGATAGAGAATAGGATGCGATAGAGGATAGGATAGGATAGAGGATAGGATAGGATAGAGGATAGGATAGGATAGAGGATAGGATAGGATAGGATAGAGAATAGGATAGGATAGAGGATAGGATAGGATAGAGGATAGGATAGGATAGAGGATTGGATAGGATAGAAGATACGATAGGATAGTGGATAGGATAGAGAATAGGATAGGATAGAGGATTGGATAGGATAGAGGATAGGATAGGATAGAGGATAGGATAGGGGATTGGATTCTATAGAAGATAGGAGACGACAGAGGACAGGATAGGATAAAGGATAGGATAGGATAGATGATAGGATACGATAGTGGATAGGATAGGATAGAGGATTGGATAGGATTGAGGATAGGATAGGATAGTGGATAGGATAGGATAGAGGATTGGATAGGATTGAGGATAGGATAGGATAGAGGATAGGATAGGATAGAGGATAGGATAGGATAGAGGATAGGATAGGGGATTGGATTGTATAGAAGATAGGAGACGACAGAGGACAGGATAGGATAGAGGATAGGATAGGATAGAGGAGAGGATAGGATTGAGGCTAGGAAAGAGAATAGGATAGGATAGAGGATAGGATAGGATAGAGAATAGGATAGGATAGAGGATAGGATAGGATAGAGGATAGGATAGGGTAGAGGATTGGATAGGATAGAGGATACGATAGGATAGTGGATAGGATAGAGAATAGGATAGGATAGAGGATAGGATAGGATAGAGGATAGGATAGGATAGAGGATAGGATAGGATAGATGATAGGATAGGATACAGGATAGGATAGGATAGAGGATAGGATAGGATAGAGGATAGGATAGGATAGAGGATATAATAGGATAGAGGATAGGATAGGATAGAGGATAGGATAGGATAGAGGATAGGATAGGATAGAGGATAGGATAGGATAGAGGATATAATAGGATAGAGGACAGGATAGGATAGAGGATAGGATAGGATAGAGGATAGGATAGGATAGAGGATAGGATAGGATGGAGGATTGGATAGGATAGAGGATACGATAGGATAGTGGATAGGATAGAGAATAGGATAGGATAGAGGATAGGATAGGATAGAGGATAGGATAGGATAGATGACAGGAGAGGATACAGGATAGGATAGGATAGAGGATAGGATAGGATAGAGGATAGGATAGGATAGAGGATAGGATAGGATAGAGGATAGGATAGGATTGAGGATAGGATAGGATAGAGTATAGGATAGGATAGAGGATAGGATAGGATAGAGGATAGGATAGGATAGGATACAGGATAGGATAGGATAGAGGATACGATATAGGATTGGATAGGATAGAGAATAGGATACGATAGAGGATAGGATAGGATTGGATAGAGAATAGGATGCGATAGAGGATAGGATAGGATAGAGGATAGGATAGGATAGAGGATAGGATAGGATAGGATAGAGGATAGGATAGGATAGAGGATAGGATAGGATAGGATAGAGGATAGGATAGGATAGAGGATAGGATAGGATAGAGAAGACGATAGGATAGTGAATAGGTTAGAGAATAGGATAGGATTGAGGCTAGGATAGGATAGTGGATAGGATAGGATAGAGTATAGAATAGGATAGAGTATAGGATAGGATAGAGGATAGGATAGGATAGAGTATAGGATAGGATAGAGGATAGGATAGGATTGAGGATAGGATAGGATAGAGGATAGGATATGATAGAGGGTAGGATAGGATAGAGGATATAATAGAGGATAGGATAGAGAATAGGATAGAGGATTGGATAGGATAGAGGATAGGATAGGATAGAGGATAGGATAGGATAGAGGATATAGGATATAGGATTGGATAGGATACAGGATAGGATACGATAGAGGATAGGATAGGTTAGGATAGAGAATAGGATAGGATGGATGATATTATAGGATAGAGGACAGGATAGGATAGAGGATACGATATTATAGAGGAGAGGATCGAATATAGGAAAGGATAGGGGATAGGATAGGATAGAGGATAGGATACAGAATAGGATAGGATACAGGTTAGGATAGGATAGAGGATAGGATAGGGGATTGGATAGCATAGGGGATTGGATAGGATAGAGAATAGGATAGGATAGATGATATTAAACGAAAGAGGATAGGATAGGATAGAGGATAGGATAGGATAGAGGATACGATAGGATAGAGGATATAATAGGATAGAGGCTAGGATAGGATAGATGATAGGATAGGATACAGGATAGGATAGGATAGAGGATAGGATAGGATAGAGGATAGGATACTATAGAGGATAGGATAGAATAGAGGATAGGATAGGATAGAGGATAGGATAGGATAGAGGATAGGATAGGATACAGGATAGGATAGGATAGAGGATAGGATAGGGGATTGGATAGGAGACGATAGAGGATAGGATAGGATAGGATAGAGAATAGGATAGGATAGATGATATTATAGGAAGAGTATAGGATATGATAGAGGATACGATATTATAGAGGAGAGGATCGAATAGAGGAAAGGATAGGATAGAGGATATAATAGGATAGAGGATAGGATAGGATAGAGGATAGGATAGGATAGAGTATAGGATAGGATAGAGGATAGGATAGGATACAGGATAGGATAGGATAGAGGATAGGATAGGAAAGAGGATACGATATAGGATTGGATAGGATAGGGAATAGGATACGATAGAGGATAGGATAGGTTTGGATAGAGAATAGGATGCGATAGAGGATAGGATAGGATAGAGGATAGGATAGGATAGAGGATAGGATAGGATAGAGGATAGGATAGGATAGGATAGAGAATAGGATAGGATAGAGGATAGGATAGGATAGAGGATAGGATAGGATAGAGGATTGGATAGGATAGAAGATACGATAGGATAGTGGATAGGATAGAGAATAGGATAGGATAGAGGATTGGATAGGATAGAGGATAGGATAGGATAGAGGATAGGATAGGGGATTGGATTCTATAGAAGATAGGAGACGACAGAGGACAGGATAGGATAAAGGATAGGATAGGATAGAGGATAGGATAGGATTGAGGCTAGGATACGATAGTGGATAGGATAGGATAGAGGATTGGATAGGATTGAGGATAGGATAGGATAGTGGATAGGATAGGATAGAGGATTGGATAGGATTGAGGATAGGATAGGATAGAGGATAGGATAGGATAGAGGATAGGATAGGATAGAGGATAGGATAGGGGATTGGATTGTATAGAAGATAGGAGACGACAGAGGACAGGATAGGATAGAGGATAGGATAGGATAGAGGAGAGGATAGGATTGAGGCTAGGATAGGATAGTGGATAGGATAGGATAGAGGATTGGATAGGATTGAGGATAGGATAGGATAGAGGATAGGATAGGATAGGATAGAGGATAGGATAGGATTGAGGCTAGGATAGGATAGTGGATAGGATAGGATAGAGGATTGGATACGATTGAGGATAGGATAGGATAGAGGATAGGATAGGATAGGATAGAGGATAGGATAGGGGATTGGATAGGAGACGATAGAGGATAGCATAGGATAGGATAGAGAATAGGATAGGATAGATGATATTATAGGAAGAGTATAGGATATGATAGAGGATACGATATTATAGAGGAGAGGATCGAATAGAGGAAAGGATAGGATAGAGGATATAATAGGATAGGGGATAGGATAGGATAGAGGATAGGATAGGATAGTGGATAGGATAGAGAATAGGATAGGATAGAGGATAGGATAGGATAGAGGATAGGATAGGATAGATGACAGGATAGGATACAGGATAGGATAGGATAGAGGATAGGATAGGATAGAGGATAGGATAGGATAGAGGATAGGATAGGATAGAGGATAGGATATGATTGAGGATAGGATAGGATAGAGTATAGGATAGGATAGAGGATAGGATAGGATAGAGGATAGGATAGGATAGGATACAGGATAGGATAGGATAGAGGATACGATATAGGATTGGATAGGATAGAGAATAGGATACGATAGAGGATAGGATAGGTTTGGATAGAGAATAGGATGCGATAGAGGATAGGATAGGATAGAGGATAGGATAGGATAGAGGATAGGATAGGATAGAGGATAGGATAGGATAGGATAGAGAATAGGATAGGATAGAGGATAGGATAGGATAGAGGATAGGATAGGATAGAGGATAGGATAGGATTGAGGCTAGGATAGGATAGTGGATAGGATAGGATAGAGGATTGGATAGGATTGAGGATAGGATAGGATAGAGGATAGGATAGGGGATTGGATTGTATAGAAGATAGGAGACGACAGAGGACAGGATAGGATAGAGGATAGGATAGGATAGAGGATAGGATAGGATTGAGGCTAGGATAGGATAGATGATAGGATAGGATAGAGGACAGGATAGGATAGAGGATAGAGGATAGAGGATATAGGATATAGGATTGGATAGGATACAGGATAGGGTAGGATAGAGTATAGGATAGGATAGAGGATAGGATAGGATAGAGGATGGGATAGGAGGGAGGATAGGGCAGGATAGATGATACGATAGGATAGAGGATAGGATAGCATAGAGAATGGGATAGGATAGAGGATAGGATAGGATAGAGGATAGGATAGGATAGAGGATTGGATAGGATAGAGGATAGGATAGGATAGAGGATAGGATAGGATAGAGGATAGGATAGGATAGAGGATAGGATAGGATAGAGGATAGGATAGCATAGAGAATGGGATAGGATAGAGGATAGGATAGGATAGAGGATAGGATAGGATAGAGGATTGGATGGGATAGAGGATAGGATAGGATAGAGGATAGGATAGGATAGAGGATAGGATAGGATACAGGATAGGATAGGATAGAGGATAGGATAGGATAGAGGATAGGATAGGATAGAGGATTGGATAGGATAGAGGATACGATAGGATAGTGGATAGGATAGAGAAGAGGATAGGATAGAGGATAGGATAGGATAGAGGATAGGATAGGATAGATGATAGGATAGGATACAGGATAGGATAGGATAGAGGATAGGATAGGATAGAGGATAGGATAGGATAGAGGATATAATAGGATAGAGGATAGGATAGGATAGAGGATAGGATAGGATAGAGGATAGGATAGGATAGAGGATATAATAGGATAGAGGATAGGATAGGATAGAGGATAGGATAGGATAGAGGATAGGATAGGATAGCGGATAGGATAGGATAGAGGATAGGATAGGATAGGATACAGGATAGGATAGGATAGAGGATAGGATAGGATAGAGGATACGATATAGGATTGGATAGGATAGAGAATAGGATACGATAGAGGATAGGATAGGTTTGGATAGAGAATAGGATGCGATAGAGGATAGGATAGGATAGAGGATAGGATAGGATAGAGGATAGGATAGGATAGAGAATAGGATAGGATAGAGGATAGGATAGGATAGAGGATAGGATAGGATAGAGGATTGGATAGGATAGAGGATACGATAGGATAGTGGATAGGATAGAGAAGAGGATAGGATAGAGGATAGGATAGGATAGAGGATAGGATAGGATAGATGATAGGATAGGATACAGGATAGGATAGGATAGAGGATAGGATAGGATAGAGGATAGGATAGGATAGAGGATATAATAGGATAGATGATAGGATAGGATAGAAGATAGGATAGGATAGAGGATAGGATAGGATAGAGGATAGGATAGGATTGAGGATAGGATAGGAAAGAGGATAGGATAGGATAGAGGATAGGATAGGATAGTGAATAGGATAGTGAATAGGTTAGGATACAGGATAGGATAGGATAGAGGATAGGATAGGACAGAGGATAGGATAGGATAGAGGATAGGATAGGATTGAGGATAGGATAGGAAAGAGGATAGGATAGGATAGAGGATAGGATAGGATAGAGGACACGATAGGATAGTGGATAGGAAAGAGAATAGGATAGGATAGAGGATAGGATAGGATAGAGAATAGGATAGGATAGAGGATAGGATAGGATAGAGGATAGGATAGGGTAGAGGATTGGATAGGATAGAGGATACGATAGGATAGTGGATAGAATAGAGAATAGGATAGGATAGAGGATAGGATAGGATAGAGGATAGGATAGGATAGAGGATAGGATAGGATAGATGATAGGATAGGATACAGGATAGGATAGGATAGAGGATAGGATAGGATAGAGGATAGGATAGGATAGAGGATATAATAGGATAGAGGATAGGATAGGATAGAGGATAGGATAGGATAGAGGATAGGATAGGATAGAGGATAGGATAGGATAGAGGATATAATAGGATAGAGGACAGGATAGGATAGAGGATAGGATAGGATAGAGGATAGGATAGGATAGAGGATAGGATAGGATGGAGGATTGGATAGGATAGAGGATACGATAGGATAGTGGATAGGATAGAGAATAGGATAGGATAGAGGATAGGATAGGATAGAGGATAGGATAGGATAGATGACAGGAGAGGATACAGGATAGGATAGGATAGAGGATAGGATAGGATAGAGGATAGGATAGGATAGAGGATAGGATAGGATTGAGGATAGGATAGGATAGAGTATAGGATAGGATAGAGGATAGGATAGGATAGAGGATAGGATAGGATAGGATACAGGATAGGATAGGATAGAGGATAGGATAGGATAGAGGATACGATATAGGATTGGATAGGATAGAGAATAGGATACGATAGAGGATAGGATAGGATTGGATAGAGAATAGGATGCGATAGAGGATAGGATAGGATAGAGGATAGGATAGGATAGAGGATAGGATAGGATAGGATAGAGGATAGGATAGGATAGAGGATAGGATAGGATAGGATAGAGGATAGGATAGGATAGAGGATAGGATAGGATAGAGAAGACGATAGGATAGTGAATAGGTTAGAGAATAGGATAGGATTGAGGCTAGGATAGGATAGTGGATAGGATAGGATAGAGTATAGAATAGGATAGAGTATAGGATAGGATAGAGGATAGGATAGGATAGAGTATAGGATAGGATAGAGGATAGGATAGGATTGAGGATAGGATAGGATAGAGGATAGGATATGATAGAGGGTAGGATAGGATAGAGGATATAATAGAGGATAGGATAGAGAATAGGATAGAGGATTGGATAGGATAGAGGATAGGATAGGATAGAGGATAGGATAGGATAGAGGATATAGGATATAGGATTGGATAGGATACAGGATAGGATACGATAGAGGATAGGATAGGTTAGGATAGAGAATAGGATAGGATGGATGATATTATAGGATAGAGGACAGGATAGGATAGAGGATACGATATTATAGAGGAGAGGATCGAATATAGGAAAGGATAGGGGATAGGATAGGATAGAGGATAGGATACAGAATAGGATAGGATACAGGTTAGGATAGGATAGAGGATAGGATAGGGGATTGGATAGCATAGGGGATTGGATAGGATAGAGAATAGGATAGGATAGATGATATTAAACGAAAGAGGATAGGATAGGATAGAGGATAGGATAGGATAGAGGATACGATAGGATAGAGGATATAATAGGATAGAGGCTAGGATAGGATAGATGATAGGATAGGATACAGGATAGGATAGGATAGAGGATAGGATAGGATAGAGGATAGGATAGGATAGAGGATAGGATACTATAGAGGATAGGATAGAATAGAGGATAGGATAGGATAGAGGATAGGATAGGATAGAGGATAGGATAGGATACAGGATAGGATAGGATAGAGGATAGGATAGGGGATTGGATAGGAGACGATAGAGGATAGGATAGGATAGGATAGAGAATAGGATAGGATAGATGATATTATAGGAAGAGTATAGGATATGATAGAGGATACGATATTATAGAGGAGAGGATCGAATAGAGGAAAGGATAGGATAGAGGATATAATAGGATAGAGGATAGGATAGGATAGAGGATAGGATAGGATAGAGTATAGGATAGGATAGAGGATAGGATAGGATACAGGATAGGATAGGATAGAGGATAGGATAGGAAAGAGGATACGATATAGGATTGGATAGGATAGGGAATAGGATACGATAGAGGATAGGATAGGTTTGGATAGAGAATAGGATGCGATAGAGGATAGGATAGGATAGAGGATAGGATAGGATAGAGGATAGGATAGGATAGGATAGAGAATAGGATAGGATAGAGGATAGGATAGGATAGAGGATAGGATAGGATAGAGGATTGGATAGGATAGAAGATACGATAGGATAGTGGATAGGATAGAGAATAGGATAGGATAGAGGATTGGATAGGATAGAGGATAGGATAGGATAGAGGATAGGATAGGGGATTGGATTCTATAGAAGATAGGAGACGACAGAGGACAGGATAGGATAAAGGATAGGATAGGATAGAGGATAGGATAGGATTGAGGCTAGGATACGATAGTGGATAGGATAGGATAGAGGATTGGATAGGATTGAGGATAGGATAGGATAGTGGATAGGATAGGATAGAGGATTGGATAGGATTGAGGATAGGATAGGATAGAGGATAGGATAGGATAGAGGATAGGATAGGATAGAGGATAGGATAGGGGATTGGATTGTATAGAAGATAGGAGACGACAGAGGACAGGATAGGATAGAGGATAGGATAGGATAGAGGAGAGGATAGGATTGAGGCTAGGATAGGATAGTGGATAGGATAGGATAGAGGATTGGATAGGATTGAGGATAGGATAGGATAGAGGATAGGATAGGATAGAGGATAGGATAGGATAGAGGATAGGATAGGATAGGATACAGGATAGGATAGGATAGAGGATAGGATAGGATAGAGGATACGATATAGGATTGGATAGGATAGAGAATAGGATACGATAGAGGATAGGATAGGATTGGATAGAGAATAGGATGCGATAGAGGATAGGATAGGATAGAGGATAGGATAGGATAGAGGATAGGATAGGATAGGATAGAGGATAGGATAGGATAGAGGATAGGATAGGATAGGATAGAGGATAGGATAGGATAGAGGATAGGATAGGATAGAGAAGACGATAGGATAGTGAATAGGTTAGAGAATAGGATAGGATTGAGGCTAGGATAGGATAGTGGATAGGATAGGATAGAGTATAGAATAGGATAGAGTATAGGATAGGATAGAGGATAGGATAGGATAGAGTATAGGATAGGATAGAGGATAGGATAGGATTGAGGATAGGATAGGATAGAGGATAGGATATGATAGAGGGTAGGATAGGATAGAGGATATAATAGAGGATAGGATAGAGAATAGGATAGAGGATTGGATAGGATAGAGGATAGGATAGGATAGAGGATAGGATAGGATAGAGGATATAGGATATAGGATTGGATAGGATACAGGATAGGATACGATAGAGGATAGGATAGGTTAGGATAGAGAATAGGATAGGATGGATGATATTATAGGATAGAGGACAGGATAGGATAGAGGATACGATATTATAGAGGAGAGGATCGAATATAGGAAAGGATAGGGGATAGGATAGGATAGAGGATAGGATACAGAATAGGATAGG
Organism: Halictus rubicundus; assembly: GCF_050948215.1. Classification (NCBI taxonomy): domain Eukaryota; kingdom Metazoa; phylum Arthropoda; class Insecta; order Hymenoptera; family Halictidae; genus Halictus; species Halictus rubicundus. The sequence goes on along the minus strand of NW_027488835.1, from coordinate 142,689 downwards.
ATACAGGTTAGGATAGGATAGAGGATAGGATAGGGGATTAGATAGCATAGGGGATTGGATAGGATAGAGAATAGGATAGGATAGATGATATTAAACGAAAGAGGATAGGATAGGATAGAGGATAGGATAGGATAGAGGATACGATAGGATAGAGGATATAATAGGATAGAGGCTAGGATAGGATAGATGATAGGATAGGATACAGGATAGGATAGGATAGAGGATAGGATAGGATAGAGGATAGGATAGGATAGAGGATAGGATACTATAGAGGATAGGATAGAATAGAGGATAGGATAGGATAGAGGATAGGATAGGATAGAGGATAGGATAGGATACAGGATAGGATAGGATAGAGGATAGGATAGGGGATTGGATAGGAGACGATAGAGGATAGGATAGGATAGGATAGAGAATAGGATAGGATAGATGATATTATAGGAAGAGTATAGGATATGATAGAGGATACGATATTATAGAGGAGAGGATCGAATAGAGGAAAGGATAGGATAGAGGATATAATAGGATAGAGGATAGGATAGGATAGAGGATAGGATAGGATAGAGTATAGGATAGGATAGAGGATAGGATAGGATACAGGATAGGATAGGATAGAGGATAGGATAGGAAAGAGGATACGATATAGGATTGGATAGGATAGGGAATAGGATACGATAGAGGATAGGATAGGTTTGGATAGAGAATAGGATGCGATAGAGGATAGGATAGGATAGAGGATAGGATAGGATAGAGGATAGGATAGGATAGAGGATAGGATAGGATAGAGGATAGGATAGGATAGGATAGAGAATAGGATAGGATAGAGGATAGGATAGGATAGAGGATAGGATAGGATAGAGGATTGGATAGGATAGAAGATACGATAGGATAGTGGATAGGATAGAGAATAGGATAGGATAGAGGATTGGATAGGATAGAGGATAGGATAGGATAGAGGATAGGATAGGGGATTGGATTCTATAGAAGATAGGAGACGACAGAGGACAGGATAGGATAAAGGATAGGATAGGATAGAGGATAGGATAGGATTGAGGCTAGGATACGATAGTGGATAGGATAGGATAGAGGATTGGATAGGATTGAGGATAGGATAGGATAGTGGATAGGATAGGATAGAGGATTGGATAGGATTGAGGATAGGATAGGATAGAGGATAGGATAGGATAGAGGATAGGATAGGATAGAGGATAGGATAGGGGATTGGATTGTATAGAAGATAGGAGACGACAGAGGACAGGATAGGATAGAGGATAGGATAGGATAGAGGAGAGGATAGGATTGAGGCTAGGATAGGATAGTGGATAGGATAGGATAGAGGATTGGATAGGATTGAGGATAGGATAGGATAGAGGATAGGATAGGATAGAGGATAGGATAGGATAGAGGATATAATAGAGGTTAGGATAGAGGATAGGATAGAGGATTGGATAGGATAGAGGATACGATAGGATAGTGGATAGGATAGAGAATAGGATAGGATAGAGGATAGGATAGGATAGAGGATAGGATAGGATAGAGGATAGGATAGGATAGAGGATAGGATACGATAGATGATAGGATAGGATACAGGATAGGATACAGGATAGGATAGGATAGAGGATAGGATAGGATAGAGGATAGGATAGGATAGAGGATATAATAGGATAGAGGATAGGATAGGATAGAGGATAGGATAGGATAGAGGATAGGATAGGATGGAGGATTGGATAGGATAGAGGATACGATAGGATAGTGGATAGGATAGAGAATAGGATAAGATAGAGGATAGGATAGGATAGAGGATAGGATAGGATAGATGACAGGATAGGATACAGGATAGGATAGGATAGAGGATAGGATAGGATAGAGGATAGGATATGATTGAGGATAGGATAGGATAGAGTATAGGATAGGATAGTGGATAGGATAGGATAGAGGATAGGATAGGATAGGATACAGGATAGGATAGGATAGAGGATAGGATAGGATAGAGGATAGGATAGGATTGAGGCTAGGATAGGATAGTGGATAGGATAGGATAGAGGATTGGATAGGATTGAGGATAGGATAGGATAGAGGATAGGATAGGATAGAGGATGGGATAGGACAGACTATATAATAGAGGTTAGGATAGAGGATAGGATAGAGGATTGGATAGGATACAGGATAGGATACGATAGAGGATAGGATAGGATAGAGGATAGGATAGGATAGAGGATAGGATAGGATACAGGATAGGATAGGATAGAGGATAGGAGAGGATAGATTATACGATATAGGATTGGATAGGATAAAGAATAGGATATGATAGAGGATAGGATAGGATTGGATAGAGAATAGGATGGGATAGAGGATAGGATAGGATAGAGGATAGGATAGGATAGAGGATAGGATAGGATAGGATAGAGGATCGGATAGGATAGAGGATTGGATAGGATAGAGGATACGATAGGATTGTGGATAGGATAGAGGATCGGATAGGATAGAGGATTGGATAGGATAGAGGATAGGATAGGATAGAGGATTGGATAGGATAGAGGATAGGATAGGATAGAGGATAGGATAGGATAGAGGATAGGATAGGATAGAGGATAGGATAGGATAGAGGATAGGATAGGATAGAGGATATAATGGGATAGAGGATAGGATAGGATAGAGGATAGGATAGGATAGAGGATAGGATAGGATAGAGGATAGGATAGGATAGAGGATAGGATAGGATAGAGGATAGGATAGGATAGAGGATGGGATAGGAGAGAGGATAGGGCAGGATAGATGATACGATAGGATAGAGGATAGGATAGGATAGAGGATAGGATAGGATAGAGGATAGGATAGGATAGAGGATAGGATAGGATACAGGATAGGATAGGATAGAGGATAGGAGAGGATAGATTATACGATATAGGATTGGATAGGATAAAGAATAGGATACGATAGAGGATAGGATAGGATAGAGGATAGGATAGGATAGAGGATAGGATAGGATAGAGGATAGGATAGGATAGGATAGAGGATAGGATAGGATAGAGGATAGGATAGGATAGAGGATAGGATAGGATAGAGGATAGGATAGAATAGAGGATCGGATTGGATAGAGGATTGGATAATATAGAGGATACGATAGGATAGTGGATAGGATAGAGGATCGGATAGGATAGAGGATTGGATAGGATAGAGGATACGATAGGATAGAGGATAGGATAGGGGATTGGATTGTATAGAAGATAGGAGACGACAGAGGACAGGATAGGATAAAGGATAGGATAGGATAGAGGATAGGATAGGATTGAGGCTAGGATAGGATAGTGGATAGGATAGGATAGAGGATTGGATAGGATTGAGGATAGGATAGGATAGAGGATAGGATAGGATAGGATAGAGGATAGGATAGGATTGAGGCTAGGATAGGATAGTGGATAGGATAGGATAGAGGATTGGATACGATTGAGGATAGGATAGGGGATTGGATAGGAGACGATAGAGGATAGGATAGGATAGGATAGAGAATAGGATAGGATAGATGATATTATAGGAAGAGTATAGGATATGATAGAGGATACGATATTATAGAGGAGAGGATCGAATAGAGGAAAGGATAGGATAGAGGATATAATAGGATAGGGGATAGGATAGGATAGAGGATAGGATAGGATAGTGGATAGGATAGAGAATAGGATAGGATAGAGGATAGGATAGGATAGAGGATAGGATAGGATAGATGACAGGATAGGATACAGGATAGGATAGGATAGAGGATAGGATAGGATAGAGGATAGGATAGGATAGAGGATAGGATAGGATAGAGGATAGGATATGATTGAGGATAGGATAGGATAGAGTATAGGATAGGATAGAGGATAGGATAGGATAGAGGATAGGATAGGATAGGATACAGGATAGGATAGGATAGAGGATAGGATAGGATAGAGGATACGATATAGGATTGGATAGGATAGAGAATAGGATACGATAGAGGATAGGATAGGTTTGGATAGAGAATAGGATGCGATAGAGGATAGGATAGGATAGAGGATAGGATAGGATAGAGGATAGGACAGTATAGGATAGAGGATAGAATAGGATAGAGGATAGGATAGGATTGAGGCTAGGATAGGGTAGTGGATAGGATAGGATAGAGGATTGGATAGGATTGAGGATAGGATAGGATAGAGGATAGGATAGGGGATTGGATTGTATAGAAGATAGGAGACGACAGAGGACAGGATAGGATAGAGGATAGGATAGGATAGAGGATAGGATAGGATTGAGGCTAGGATAGGATAGATGATAGGATAGGATAGAGGACAGGATAGGATAGAGGATAGAGGATAGAGGATATAGGATATAGGATTGGATAGGATACAGGATAGGATAGGATAGAGGATAGGATAGGATAGAGGATAGGATAGGATAGAGGATGGGATAGGAGAGAGGATAGGGCAGGATAGATGATACGATAGGATAGAGGATAGGATAGCATAGAGAATGGGATAGGATAGAGGATAGGATAGGATAGAGGATAGGATAGGATAGAGGATTGGATAGGATAGAGGATAGGATAGGATAGAGGATAGGATAGGATAGAGGATAGGATAGGATAGAGGATAGGATAGGATAGAGGATAGGATAGCATAGAGAATGGGATAGGATAGAGGATAGGATAGGATAGAGGATAGGATAGGATAGAGGATTGGATAGGATAGAGGATAGGATAGGATAGAGGATAGGATAGGATAGAGGATACGATATAGGATTGGATAGGATAGAGAATAGGATACGATAGAGGATAGGATAGGATTGGATAGAGAATAGGATGCGATAGAGGATAGGATAGGATAGAGGATAGGATAGGATAGAGGATAGGATAGGATAGAGGATAGGATAGGATAGGATAGAGGATAGGATAGGATAGGATAGAGGATAGGATAGGATAGAGGATAGGATAGGATAGGATAGAGGATAGGATAGGATAGAGGATAGGATAGGATAGAGGATAGGATAGGATAGAGAAGACGATAGGATAGTGAATAGGTTAGAGAATAGGATAGGATTGAGGCTAGGATAGGATAGTGGATAGGATAGGATAGAGTATAGAATAGGATAGAGTATAGGATAGGATAGAGGATAGGATAGGATAGAGTATAGGATAGGATAGAGGATAGGATAGGATTGAGGATAGGATAGGATAGAGGATAGGATATGATAGAGGGTAGGATAGGATAGAGGATATAATAGAGGATAGGATAGAGAATAGGATAGAGGATTGGATAGGATAGAGGATAGGATAGGATAGAGGATAGGATAGGATAGAGGATATAGGATATAGGATTGGATAGGATACAGGATAGGATACGATAGAGGATAGGATAGGTTAGGATAGAGAATAGGATAGGATGGATGATATTATAGGATAGAGGACAGGATAGGATAGAGGATACGATATTATAGAGGAGAGGATCGAATATAGGAAAGGATAGGGGATTGGATAGGATAGAGGATAGGATACAGAATAGGATAGGATACAGGTTAGGATAGGATAGAGGATAGGATAGGGGATTGGATAGCATAGGGGATTGGATAGGATAGAGAATAGGATAGGATAGATGATATTAAACGAAAGAGGATAGGATAGGATAGAGGATAGGATAGGATAGAGGATACGATAGGATAGAGGATAGGATAGAGGATAGGATATGATAGAGGATAGGATAGGATAGAGGATAGGATAGGTTAGAGGATAGGATAGGATAGAGGATGGGATAGGATAGAGGATAGGATAGGATACAGGATAGGATAGGATAGAGGATAGGATAGGATAGAGGATAGGATAGGATAGAGGATAGGATAGGATAGAGGATAGGATAGGATAGAGGATAGGATAGGATAGAGGATAGGATAGGGGATTGGACAGCATAGGGGATTGGATAGGATAGAGAATAGGATAGGATAGATGATATTAAAGGAAAGAGGATAGGATAGGATAGAGGATAGGATAGGATAGAGAATAGGATAGAGGATAGGATAGAGGATAGGATAGAGGATAGGATAGGATAGAGGATAGGATAGGATAGAGGATAGGATAGGATAGAGGATAGGATAGGATAGAGAATAGGATAGAGGATAGGATAGGATAGAGGATAGGATAGGATAGAGGATAGGATAGGATAGAGGATAGGATAGGATAGAGGCTAGGATAGGATAGAGGTTAGGATAGGATAGAGGATAGGATAGGATAGAGGATAGGATAGGATAGAGGATATAATAGGATAGAGGATAGGATAGGATAGAGGATACGATAGGATAGCGGATAGGATAGGATATAGGATAGGATAGGATAGAGGATCGGATAGGGGTTTGGATAGGATAGAGGATAGGATAGGATAGAGGATAGGATAGGATAAAGGATAGGATAGGATAGAGGATATAATAGGATAGAGGATAGGATAGGATAGAGGATAGGATAGGATAGAGGATATAATAGAGGATAGGATAGAGGATATAATAGAGGATAGGATAGAGGATAGGATACAGAATAGGATAGGATAGAGGTTAGGATAGGCTAGAGGATAGGATAGGGGATTGGACAGCTTAGGGGATTGGATAGGATAGAGAATAGGATAGGATAGATGATATTAAAGGAAAGAGGATAGGATAGGATAGAGGATAGGATAGGATAGAGGATAGGATAGGATAGAGGATAGGATAGGATAGAGGATAGGATAGGATAGAGGATAGGATAGGATAGAGGATAGGATAGGATAGAGGATAGGATAGGATAGAGGCTAGGATAGGATAGAGAATAGGATAGAGGATAGGATAGAGGATAGGATAGGATAGAGGATAGGATAGGATAGAGGATAGGATAGGATAGAGGATAGGATAGGGGATTGGACAGCATAGGGGATTGGATAGGATAGAGAATAGGATAGGATAGATGATATTAAAGGAAAGAGGATAGGATAGGATAGAGGATAGGATAGGATAGAGAATAGGATAGAGGATAGGATAGAGGATAGGATAGAGGATAGGATAGGATAGAGGATAGGATAGGATAGAGGATAGGATAGGATAGAGGATAGGATAGGATAGAGAATAGGATAGAGGATAGGATAGGATAGAGGATAGGATAGGATAGAGGATAGGATAGGATAGAGGATAGGATAGGATAGAGGCTAGGATAGGATAGAGGTTAGGATAGGATAGAGGATAGGATAGGATAGAGGATAGGATAGGATAGAGGATATAATAGGATAGAGGATAGGATAGGATAGAGGATACGATAGGATAGCGGATAGGATAGGATATAGGATAGGATAGGATAGAGGATCGGATAGGGGTTTGGATAGGATAGAGGATAGGATAGGATAGAGGATAGGATAGGATAAAGGATAGGATAGGATAGAGGATATAATAGGATAGAGGATAGGATAGGATAGAGGATAGGATAGGATAGAGGATATAATAGAGGATAGGATAGAGGATATAATAGAGGATAGGATAGAGGATAGGATACAGAATAGGATAGGATAGAGGTTAGGATAGGCTAGAGGATAGGATAGGGGATTGGACAGCTTAGGGGATTGGATAGGATAGAGAATAGGATAGGATAGATGATATTAAAGGAAAGAGGATAGGATAGGATAGAGGATAGGATAGGATAGAGGATAGGATAGGATAGAGGATAGGATAGGATAGAGGATAGGATAGGATAGAGGATAGGATAGGATAGAGGATAGGATAGGATAGAGGATAGGATAGGATAGAGGCTAGGATAGGATAGAGAATAGGATAGAGGATAGGATAGAGGATAGGATAGGATAGAGAATAGGATAGAGGATAGGATAGGATAGAGGATAGGATAGGATTGAGGATAGGATAGGTTAGAGGATAGGATAGGATAGAGGATAGGATAGGATAGAGGATAGGATAGGTTAGAGGATAGGATAGGATAGAGGATAGGATAGGATAGAGGATAGGATAGGATAGAGGATAGGATAGGATAGAGGATAGGATAGGATAGAGGATAGGATAGGATAGAGGATAGGATATGATAGAGGGTAGGATAGGATAGAGGATATAGTAGAGGATAGGATAGAGGATAGGATAGAGGATAGGATAGAGGATTGGATAGGATAGAGGATAGGATAGGATAGAGGATAGGATAGGATAGAGGATATAGGATTGGATAGGATACAGGATAGGATACGATAGAGGATAGGATAGTTTAGGATAGAGAATAGGATAGGATGGATGATATTATAGGATAGAGGACAGGATAGGATAGAGGATACGATATTATAGAGGAGAGGATCGAATATAGGAAAGGATAGGGGATTGGATAGGATACAGGATAGGATACAGTATAGGATAGGATACAGGTTAGGATAGGATAGAGGATAGGATAGGGGATTGGATAGCATAGGGGATTGGATAGGATAGAGAATAGGATAGGATAGATGATATTAAAGGAAAGAGGATAGGATAGGATAGAGGAAAGGGTAGGATAGAGGATAGGATAGGATAGAGGATAGGATAGGATAGAGGATAGGATAGGGATAGAGGATAGGATAGGATAGAGGATAGGATAGGATAGGATAGAGGATAGGATAGGATAGGATAGGAGGATAGGATAGGATAGAGGATAGGATAGGATAGAGGATAGGATAGGATAGAGAATACGATAGGATAGTGAATAGGATAGAGAATAGGATAGGATTGAGGCTAGGATAGGATAGTGGATAGGATAGGATAGAGTATAGAATAGGATAGAGTATAGGATAGGATAGAGGATAGGATAGGATTGAGGATAGGATAGGATAGAGGATAGGATATGATAGAGGGTAGGATAGGATAGAGGATATAATAGAGGATAGGATAGAGGATAGGATAGAGGATAGGATAGAGGATTGGATAGGATAGAGGATAGGATAGGATAGAGGATAGGATAGGATAGAGGATATAGGATATAGGATTGGATAGGATACAGGATAGGATACGATAGAGGATAGGATAGGTTAGGATAGAGAATAGGATAGGATGGATGATATTATAGGATAGAGGACAGGATAGGATAGAGGATACGATATTATAGAGGAGAGGATCGAATATAGGAAAGGATAGGGGATTGGATAGGATAGAGGATAGGATACAGAATAGGATAGGATACAGGTTAGGATAGGATAGAGGATAGGATAGGGGATTGGATAGCATAGGGGATTGGATAGGATAGAGAATAGGATAGGATAGATGATATTAAACGAAAGAGGATAGGATAGGATAGAGGATAGGATAGGATAGAGGATACGATAGGATAGAGGATAGGATAGAGGATAGGATATGATAGAGGATAGGATAGGATAGAGGATAGGATAGGTTAGAGGATAGGATAGGATAGAGGATGGGGATAGGATAGAGGATAGGATAGGATACAGGATAGGATAGGATAGAGGATAGGATAGGATAGACGATAGGATAGGATAGAGGATAGGATAGGATAGAGGATAGGATAGGATAGAGGAATAGGATAGGATAGAGGATAGGATAGGATAGAGGATAGGATAGGGGATTGGACAGCATAGGGGATTGGATAGGGTAGAGAATAGGATAGGATAGATGATATTAAAGGAAAGAGGATAGGATAGGGATAGAGGATAGGATAGGATAGAGAATTGGATAGAGGATAGGATAGAGGATAGGATAGAGGATAGGATAGGATAGAGGATAGGATAGGATAGAGGATAGGATAGGATAGAGGATAGGATAGGATAGAGAATAGGATAGAGGATAGGATAGGATAGAGGATAGGATAGGATAGAGGATAGGATAGGATAGAGGATAGGATAGGATAGAGGCTAGGATAGGATAGAGGTTAGGATAGGATAGAGGATAGGATAGGATAGAGGATAGGATAGGATAGAGGATATAATAGGATAGAGGATAGGATAGGATAGAGGATACGATAGGATAGCGGATAGGATAGGATATAGGATAGGATAGGATAGAGGATCGGATAGGGGTTTGGATAGGATAGAGGATAGGATAGGATAGAGGATAGGATAGGATAAAGGATAGGATAGGATAGAGGATATAATAGGATAGAGGATAGGATAGGATAGAGGATAGGATAGGATAGAGGATATAATAGAGGATAGGATAGAGGATATAATAGAGGATAGGATAGAGGATAGGATACAGAATAGGATAGGATAGAGGTTAGGATAGGCTAGAGGATAGGATAGGGGATTGGACAGCTTAGGGGATTGGATAGGATAGAGAATAGGATAGGATAGATGATATTAAAGGAAAGAGGATAGGATAGGATAGAGGATAGGATAGGATAGAGGATAGGATAGGATAGAGGATAGGATAGGATAGAGGATAGGATAGGATAGAGGATAGGATAGGATAGAGGATAGGATAGGATAGAGGATAGGATAGGATAGAGGCTAGGATAGGATAGAGAATAGGATAGAGGATAGGATAGAGGATAGGATAGGATAGAGAATAGGATAGAGGATAGGATAGGATAGAGGATAGGATAGGATTGAGGATAGGATAGGTTAGAGGATAGGATAGGATAGAGGATAGGATAGGATAGAGGATAGGATAGGTTAGAGGATAGGATAGGATAGAGGATAGGATAGGATAGAGGATAGGATAGGATAGAGGATAGGATAGGATAGAGGATAGGATAGGATAGAGGATAGGATAGGATAGAGGATAGGATAGGATAGAGGATAGGATATGATAGAGGGTAGGATAGGATAGAGGATATAGTAGAGGATAGGATAGAGGATAGGATAGAGGATAGGATAGAGGATTGGATAGGATAGAGGATAGGATAGGATAGAGGATAGGATAGGATAGAGGATATAGGATTGGATAGGATACAGGATAGGATACGATAGAGGATAGGATAGTTTAGGATAGAGAATAGGATAGGATGGATGATATTATAGGATAGAGGACAGGATAGGATAGAGGATACGATATTATAGAGGAGAGGATCGAATATAGGAAAGGATAGGGGATTGGATAGGATAGAGGATAGGATACAGTATAGGATAGGATACAGGTTAGGATAGGATAGAGGATAGGATAGGGGATTGGATAGCATAGGGGATTGGATAGGATAGAGAATAGGATAGGATAGATGATATTAAAGGAAAGAGGATAGGATAGGATAGAGGAAAGGGTAGGATAGAGGATAGGATAGGATAGAGGATAGGATAGGATAGAGGATAGGATAGGATAGAGGATAGGATAGGATAGAGGATAGGATAGGATAGGATAGAGGATAGGATAGGATAGGATAGAGGATAGGATAGGATAGAGGATAGGATAGGATAGAGGATAGGATAGGATAGAGAATACGATAGGATAGTGAATAGGATAGAGAATAGGATAGGATTGAGGCTAGGATAGGATAGTGGATAGGATAGGATAGAGTATAGAATAGGATAGAGTATAGGATAGGATAGAGGATAGGATAGGATTGAGGATAGGATAGGATAGAGGATAGGATATGATAGAGGGTAGGATAGGATAGAGGATATAATAGAGGATAGGATAGAGGATAGGATAGAGGATAGGATAGAGGATTGGATAGGATAGAGGATAGGATAGGATAGAGGATAGGATAGGATAGAGGATATAGGATATAGGATTGGATAGGATACAGGATAGGATACGATAGAGGATAGGATAGGTTAGGATAGAGAATAGGATAGGATGGATGATATTATAGGATAGAGGACAGGATAGGATAGAGGATACGATATTATAGAGGAGAGGATCGAATATAGGAAAGGATAGGGGATTGGATAGGATAGAGGATAGGATACAGAATAGGATAGGATACAGGTTAGGATAGGATAGAGGATAGGATAGGGGATTGGATAGCATAGGGGATTGGATAGGATAGAGAATAGGATAGGATAGATGATATTAAAGGAAAGAGGATAGGATAGGATAGAGGATAGGATAGGATAGAGGATAGGATAGGATAGAGGATAGGATAGGATAGAGGATAGGATAGGATAGAGGATAGGATAGGATAGAGGATAGGATAGGATAGAGGCTAGGATAGGATAGAGAATAGGATAGAGGATAGGATAGAGGATAGGATAGGATAGAGAATAGGATAGAGGATAGGATAGGATAGAGGATAGGATAGGATTGAGGATAGGATAGGTTAGAGGATAGGATAGGATAGAGGATAGGATAGGATAGAGGATAGGATAGGTTAGAGGATAGGATAGGATAGAGGATAGGATAGGATAGAGGATAGGATAGGATAGAGGATAGGATAGGATAGAGGATAGGATAGGATAGAGGATAGGATAGGATAGAGGATAGGATAGGATAGAGGATAGGATAGGATAGAGGATAGGATAGGATAGAGGATAGGATATGATAGAGGGTAGGATAGGATAGAGGATATAATAGAGGATAGGATAGAGGATAGGATAGAGGATAGGATAGAGGATTGGATAGGATAGAGGATAGGATAGGATAGAGGATAGGATAGGATAGAGGATATAGGATTGGATAGGATACAGGATAGGATACGATAGAGGATAGGATAGTTTAGGATAGAGAATAGGATAGGATGGATGATATTATAGGATAGAGGACAGGATAGGATAGAGGATACGATATTATAGAGGAGAGGATCGAATATAGGAAAGGATAGGGGATTGGATAGGATAGAGGATAGGATACAGTATAGGATAGGATACAGGTTAGGATAGGATAGAGGATAGGATAGGGGATTGGATAGCATAGGGGATTGGATAGGATAGAGAATAGGATAGGATAGATGATATTAAAGGAAAGAGGATAGGATAGGATAGAGGAAAGGGTAGGATAGAGGATAGGATAGGATAGAGGATAGGATAGGATAGAGGATAGGATAGGATAGAGGATAGGATAGGATAGAGGATAGGATAGGATAGGATAGAGGATAGGATAGGATAGGATAGAGGATAGGATAGGATAGAGGATAGGATAGGATAGAGGATAGGATAGGATAGAGAATACGATAGGATAGTGAATAGGATAGAGAATAGGATAGGATTGAGGCTAGGATAGGATAGTGGATAGGATAGGATAGAGTATAGAATAGGATAGAGTATAGGATAGGATAGAGGATAGGATAGGATACAGGATAGGATAGGATATAGGATAGGATTGGATAGAGAATAGGATGGGATAGAGGATAGGATAGGATAGAGGATAGGATAGGATAGAGGATAGGATAGGATAGGATAGAGGATAGGATAGGATAGGATAGAGGATAGGATAGGATAGAGGATAGGATAGGATAGAGGATAGGATTGGATAGAGGATAGGATAGGATAGAGGATCGGAGAGGACAGAGGATTGGATAGGATAGAGGATAGGATAGGATAGAGAATAGGATAAGGGATTGGATAGGATAGAGAATAGGATAGGATAGCGGATACGATAGGATTGAGGATATGATAGGATATAGGATAGGATAGGATAGAGGATAGGATAGGATAGAGGATAGGATAGGATAGAGGATAGGATAGGATAGAGGATAGGATAGGATAGAGGATAGGATAGGATAGAGGATAGGATAGGATAGAGGATAGGATAGGATAGAGAATAGGATAGGATAGAGGATAGGATAGGATAGAGGATAGGATAGGATAGAGGATAGGATAGGATAGAGGATAGGATAGGATAGAGGATAGGATAGGATAGAGAATAGGATAGGATAGAGGATAGGATAGGATAGAGGATAGGATAGGATAGAGGATAGGATAGGATAGAGGATATTATAGAGAAGAGGATAGGATAGAGGATAGGATAGGATAGAGGATAGGATAGGATAGAGGATCGGATAGGGCAGAGGATTGGATAGGATAGAGGATAGGATTGGATAGAGGATAGGATAGAGGATAGGGTAGGATAGAGGATAGGATAGGATAGGATAGAGGATACGATAGGATAGTGAATATAATAGAGAATAGGATAGGATACAGGATAGGATAGGATAGAGGATAGGATAGGATAGAGGATAGGATAGGATAGAGAATAGGAGAGGATAGAGGATACGATATAGGATTGGATAGGATAAAGAATAGGATACGATAGAGGATAGGATAGGATTGGATAGAGAATAGGATGGGATAGATGATAGGACAGGATAGAGAATAGGATAGGATACAGGATAGGATAGGATATAGGATAGGATTGGATAGAGAATAGGATGGGATAGAGGATAGGATAGGATAGAGGATAGGATAGGATAGAGGATAGGATAGGATAGAGGATAGGATAGGATAGAGGATAGGATAGGATAGAGGATAGGATAGGATAGAGGATAGGATAGGATAGAGAATAGGATAGGATAGAGGATAGGATAGGATAGAGGATAGGATAGGATAGAGGATAGGATAGGATAGAGGATAGGATAGGATAGAGGATAGGATAGGATAGAGAATAGGATAGGATAGAGGATAGGATAGGATAGAGGATAGGATAGGATAGAGGATAGGATAGGATAGAGGATTGGATAGGATAGAGGATACGATAGGATAGTGGATAGGATAGAAAATAGGATAGGATAGAGGATAGGATAGGATAGAGGATAGGATAGGATAGATGATAGGATAGGATACAGGATGGGATAGGATAGAGGATAGGATAGGATAGAGGATAGGATAGGATAGAGGATAGGATAGGATAGAGGATATAATAGGATAGAGGATAGGATAGGATAGAGGATAGGATAGGATAGAGGATAGGATAGGATAGAGGATATAATAGGATAGAGGATAGGATAGGATAGAGGATAGGATAGGATAGAGGATAGGATAGGATAGAGGATAGGATAGGATGGAGGATTGGATAGGATAGAGGACACGATAGGATAGTGGATAGGATAGAGAATAGGATAGGATAGAGGATAGGATAGGATAGAGGATAGGATAGGATAGAGGATAGGATAGGATAGAGGATAGGATAGGATTGAGGATAGGATAGGAGAGAGTATAGGCTAGGATAGAGGATAGGATAGGATAGAGGATCGGATAGGACAGAGGATTGGATAGGATAGAGGATACGATAGGATAGAGGATATTATAGAGAAGAGGATAGGATAGAGGATAGGATAGGATAGAGGATAGGATAGGATAGAGGATCGGATAGGACAGAGGATTGGATAGGATAGAGGATAGGATAGGATAGAGAATAGGATAAGGGATTGGATAGGATAGAGAATAGGATAGGATAGCGGATACGATAGGATTGAGGATATGATAGGATATAGGATAGGATAGGATAGAGGATCGGATAGGGGTTTGGATAGGATAGAGGATAGGATAGGATAGAGGATATAATAGGATAGAGGATAGGATAGGATAGAGGATAGGGTAGGATAGAGGATAGGATAGGATAGAGGATACGATATTATAGAGGATAGGATAGGATAGAGGATAGGATAGGGTATAGTATACGATAGAATAGAGGATAGGATAGGATAGAGGAATAGGATAGGATAGGATAGAGAATAGGATAGGATAGATGATATTATAGGAGAGAGGGTAGGATATGATAGAGGATACGATATTCTAGAGGATAGGATAGGATAGAGGATAGAATAGGGGATTGGATAGGATAAGGGATTGGATAGGATAGAGAATAGGGTCGGATAGCGGATACGATAGGATTGAGGATATGATAGGATAGAGGATAGGATACTATAGAGGATAGGATAGGATAGAGGATAGGATAGGAGAGTGGATAGGATAGGATAGAGGATAGGATAGGAGATTCGATAGCATAGAGGACAGGAGACGATAGAGGATAGGATAGGATATAGGATTGGATAGGATAGAGGATAGGATAGGATAGAGGATAGGATAGGATAGAGGATCGGATAGGATAGAGGATCGGATAGGACAGAGGATTGGATAGGATAGAGGATACGATAGGATAGAGGATATTATAGAGAAGAGGATAGGATAGAGGATAGGATAGGATAGAGGATAGGATATAGGATTGGATAGAATAAAGAATAGGATACGATAGAGGATAGGATAGGATTGGATAGAGAATAGGATGGGATAGAGGATAGGATAGGATAGAGAATAGGATAGGATACAGGATAGGATAGGATATAGGATAGGATTGGATAGAGAATAGGATGGGATAGAGGATAGGATAGGATAGAGGATAGGATAGGATAGAGGATAGGATAGGATAGGATAGAGGATAGGATAGGATAGGATAGAGGATAGGATAGGATAGAGGATAGGATAGGATAGAGGATAGGATAGGATAGAGGATCGGATAGGACAGAGGATTGGATAGGATAGAGGATAGGATTGGATAGAGGATAGGATAGAGGATCGGATAGGATAGAGGATAGGATAGGATAGAGGATAGGATAGGATAGGATAGAGGATACGATAGGATAGTGAATATAATAGAGAATGGGATAGGATACAGGATAGGATAGGATAGAGGATAGGATAGGATAGAGGATAGGATAGGATAGAGAATAGGAGAGGATAGAGGATACGATATAGGATTGGATAGGATAAAGAATAGGATACGATAGAGGATAGGATAGGATTGGATAGAGAATAGGATGGGATAGATGATAAGATAGGATAGAGAATAGGATAGGATACAGGATAGGATAGGATATAGGATAGGATTGGATAGAGAATAGGATGGGATAGAGGATAGGATAGGATAGAGGATAGGATAGGATAGAGGATAGGATAGGATAGGATAGAGGATAGGATAGGATAGGATAGAGGATAGGATAGGATAGAGGATAGGATAGGATAGAGGATAGGATAGGATAGAGGATAGGATTGGATAGAGGATAGGATAGGATAGAGGATCGGAGAGGACAGAGGATTGGATAGGATAGAGGATAGGATAGGATAGAGAATAGGATAAGGGATTGGATAGGATAGAGAATAGGATAGGATAGCGGATACGATAGGATTGAGGATATGATAGGATATAGGATAGGATAGGATAGAGGATCGGATAGGGGTTTGGATAGGATAGAGGATAGGATAGGATAGAGGATAGGATAGAGGATAGGATAGGATAGAGGATAGGATAGGATAGAGGATAGGATAGGATAGAGGATATAATAGGATAGAGGATAGGATAGGATAGAGGATAGGGTAGGATAGAGGATAGGATAGGATAGAGGATACGATATTATAGAGGATAGGATAGGATAGAGGATAGGATAGGGTATAGTATACGATAGAATAGAGGATAGGATAGGATAGAGGAATAGGACAGGATAGGATAGAGAATAGGATAGGATAGATGATATTATAGGAGAGAGGGTAGGATATGATAGACGATACGATATTATAGAGGATAGGATAGGATAGAGGATAGGATAGGGGATTGGATAGGATAGAGAATAGGATAGGATAGATGATATTATAGGAAAGAGTATAGGATATGATAGAGGATACGATATTATAGAGGAGAGGATCGAATAGAGGAAAGGATAGGGGATTCGATAGGATAGAGGATAGGATAGTGGATAGGATAGGATAGAGGATAGAATAGGGGATTGGATAGGATAAGGGATTGGATAGGATAGAGAATAGGATCGGATAGCGGATACGATAGGATTGAGGATATGATAGGATAGAGGATAGGTTAGGATAGAGGATAGGATAGGATAGAGGATAGGATAGGATAGAGGATAGGATAGGAGAGTGGATAGGATAGGATATAGGATTGGATAGGATAGAGGATAGGATAGGATAGAGGATAGGATAGGATAGAGGATCGGATAGGATAGAGGATCGGATAGGACAGAGGATTGGATAGGATAGAGGATACGATAGGATAGAGGATATTATAGAGAAGAGGATAGGATAGAGGATAGGATAGGATAGAGGATAGGATATAGGATTGGATAGGATAAAGAATAGGATACGATAGAGGATAGGATAGGATTGGATAGAGAATAGGATGGGATAGAGGATAGGATAGGATAGAGAATAGGATAGGATACAGGATAGGATAGGATATAGGATAGGATTGGATAGAGAATAGGATGGGATAGAGGATAGGATAGGATAGAGGATAGGATAGGATAGAGGATAGGATAGGATAGGATAGAGGATAGGATAGGATAGAGGATAGGATAGGATAGAGGATAGGATAGGATAGAGGATAGGATTGGATAGAGGATAGGATAGGATAGAGGATAGGATAGGATAGAGGATACGATAGGATAGTGAATATAATAGAGAATAGGATAGGATACAGGATAGGATAGGATAGAGGATAGGATAGGATAGAGGATAGGATAGGATAGAGGATAGAGGATAGGATAGGATACAGGATAGGATAGGATAGAGGATAGGAGAGGATAGAGGATACGATATAGGATTGGATAGGATAAAGAATAGGATACGATAGAGGATAGGATAGGATTGCATAGAGAATAGGATGGGATAGAGGATAGGATAGGATAGAGAATAGGATAGGATACAGGATAGGATAGGATATAGGATAGGATTGGATAGAGAATAGGATGGGATAGAGGATAGGATAGGATAGAGGATAGGATAGGATAGAGGATAGGATAGGATAGGATAGAGGATAGGATAGGATAGGATAGAGGATAGGATAGGATAGAGGATAGGATAGGATAGAGGATAGGATAGGATAGAGGATAGGATTGGATAGAGGATAGGATAGGATAGAGGATAGGATAGGATAGAGGATACGATAGGATAGTGAATATAATAGAGAATAGGATAGGATACAGGATAGGATAGGATAGAGGATAGGATAGGATAGAGGATAGGATAGGATAGAGGATAGAGGATAGGATAGGATACAGGATAGGATAGGATAGAGGATAGGAGAGGATAGAGGATACGATATAGGATTGGATAGGATAAAGAATAGGATACGATAGAGGATAGGATAGGATTGGATAGAGAATAGGATGGGATAGAGGATAGGATAGGATAGAGGATAGGATAGGATAGAGGATGGGATAGGATAGAGGATAGGATACGATAGAGGATCGGATAGGATAGAGGATTGGATAGGATAGAGGATAGGATAGGCTAGAGAATAGGATAGAGGATAGGATAGCATAGAGGATAGGATAGGATAGAGGATAGGATAGGATAGAGGATAGGATAGGATAGGATAGAGGATAGGATAGGATAGGATAGAGGATAGGATAGGATAGAGGATAGGATAGGATAGAGGATAGGATTGGATAGAGGATAGGATAGGATAGAGGATAGGATAGGATAGAGGATACGATAGGATAGTGAATATAATAGAGAATAGGATAGGATACAGGATAGGATAGGATAGAGGATAGGATAGGATAGAGGATAGGATAGGATAGAGGATAGAGGATAGGATAGGATACAGGATAGGATAGGATAGAGGATAGGAGAGGATAGAGGATACGATATAGGATTGGATAGGATAAAGAATAGGATACGATAGAGGATAGGATAGGATTGCATAGAGAATAGGATGGGATAGAGGATAGGATAGGATAGAGAATAGGATAGGATACAGGATAGGATAGGATATAGGATAGGATTGGATAGAGAATAGGATGGGATAGAGGATAGGATAGGATAGAGGATAGGATAGGATAGAGGATAGGATAGGATAGGATAGAGGATAGGATAGGATAGGATAGAGGATAGGATAGGATAGAGGATAGGATAGGATAGAGGATAGGATAGGATAGAGGATAGGATTGGATAGAGGATAGGATAGGATAGAGGATAGGATAGGATAGAGGATACGATAGGATAGTGAATATAATAGAGAATAGGATAGGATACAGGATAGGATAGGATAGAGGATAGGATAGGATAGAGGATAGGATAGGATAGAGGATAGAGGATAGGATAGGATACAGGATAGGATAGGATAGAGGATAGGAGAGGATAGAGGATACGATATAGGATTGGATAGGATAAAGAATAGGATACGATAGAGGATAGGATAGGATTGGATAGAGAATAGGATGGGATAGAGGATAGGATAGGATAGAGGATAGGATAGGATAGAGGATGGGATAGGATAGAGGATAGGATACGATAGAGGATCGGATAGGATAGAGGATTGGATAGGATAGAGGATAGGATAGGCTAGAGAATAGGATAGAGGATAGGATAGCATAGAGGATAGGATAGGATAGAGGATAGGATAGGATAGAGGATAGGATAGGATAGAGGATAGGATAGGATAGAGGATAGGATAGGATAGAGGATAGGATAGGATAGAGGATAGGATTGGATAGAGGATAGGATAGGATAGAGGATAGGATAGGATAGAGGATACGATAGGATAGTGAATATAATAGAGAATAGGATAGGATACAGGATAGGATACGATAGAGGATAGGATAGGATTGGATAGAGAATAGGATGGGATAGATGATAGGATAGGATAGAGAATAGGATAGGATACAGGATAGGATAGGATATAGTATAGGATTGGATAGAGAAAAGGATGGGATAGAGGATAGGATAGGATAGAGGATAGGATAGGATAGAGGATAGGATAGGATAGGATAGAGGATAGGATAGGATAGGATAGAGGATAGGATAGGATAGAGGATAGGATAGGATAGAGGATAGGATAGGATAGAGGATCGGATAGGGGTTTGGATAGGATAGAGGATAGGATAGGATAGAGGATAGGATAGGATAGAGGATAGGATAGGATAGAGGATAGGATAGGATAGAGGATAGGATAGGATACAGGATAGGATAGGATATAGGATAGGATTGGATAGAGAAAAGGATGGGATAGAGGATAGGATAGGATAGAGGATAGGATAGGATAGAGGATAGGATAGGATAGGATAGAGGATAGGATAGGATAGGATAGAGGATAGGATAGGATAGAGGATAGGATAGGATAGAGGATAGGATAGGATAGAGGATCGGATAGGGGTTTGGATAGGATAGAGGATAGGATAGGATAGAGGATAGGATAGGATAGAGGATAGGATAGGATAGAGGATAGGATAGGATAGAGGATAGGATTGGATAGAGGATAGGATAGGATAGAGGATCGGAGAGGACAGAGGATTGGATAGGATAGAGGATAGGATAGGATAGAGAATAGGATAAGGGATTGGATAGGATAGAGAATAGGATAGGATAGCGGATACGATAGGATTGAGGATATGATAGGATATAGGATAGGATAGGATAGAGGATCGGATAGGGGTTTGGATAGGATAGAGGATAGGATAGGATAGAGGATAGGATAGGATAGAGGATAGGATAGGATAGAGGATAGGATAGGATAGAGGATAGGATAGGATAGAGGATAGGATAGGATAGAGGATAGGATAGGAGAGTGGATAGGATAGGATAGAGGATAGGATAGGAGATTCGATAGGATAGAGGACAGGAGACGATAGATGATAGGAGAGGATATAGGATTGGATAGGATAGAGGATAGGATAGGATAGAGGATAGGATAGGATGGAGGATCGGATAGGATAGAGGATCGGACAGGACAGAGGATTGGATAGGATAGAGGATACGATAGGATAGAGGATATTATAGAGAAGAGGATAAGATAGAGGATAGGATAGGATAGAGGATCGGATAGGACAGAGGATTGGATAGGATAGAGGATAGGATTGGATAGAGGATAGGATAGAGGATAGGAAAGGATAGAGGATAGGATAGGATAGAGGATATGATAGGATAGAGGATAGGATATTGGATAGGTTAGGATAGAGGATAGAATAGGGGATTGGATAGGATAAGGGATTGGATAGGATAGAGAATAGGATCGGATAGCGGATACGATAGGATTGAGGATATGATAGGATAGAGGATAGGATAGGATTGAGGATAGGATATGATAGAGGATAGGATAGGATAGAGGATAGGATAGGAGAGTGGATAGGATAGGATAGAGGATAGGATAGGAGATTCGATAGGATAGAGGACAGGAGACGATAGAGGATAGGATAGGATATAGGATTGGATAGGATAGAGGATAGGATAGGATAGAGGATAGGATAGGATAGAGGATCGGATAGGATAGAGGATCGGACAGGACAGAGGATTGGATAGGATAGAGGATACGATAGGATAGAGGATATTATAGAGAAGAGGATAGGATAGAGGATAGGATAGGATAGAGGATCGGATAGGACAGAGGATTGGATAGGATAGAGGATAGGATTGGATAGAGGATAGGATAGAGGATAGGAAAGGATAGAGGATAGGATAGGATAGGATAGAGGATACGATAGGATAGTGAATATAATAGAGAATAGGATAGGATACAGGATAGGATAGGATAGAGGATAGGATAGGATAGAGGATAGGATAGGATAGAGAATAGGAGAGGATAGAGGATACGATATAGGATTGGATAGGATAAAGAATAGGATACGATAGAGGATAGGATAGGATTGGATAGAGAATAGGATGGGATAGAGGATAGGATAGGATAGAGAATAGGATAGGATACAGGATAGGATAGGATATAGGATAGGATTGGATAGAGAATAGGATGGGATAGAGGATAGGATAGGATAGAGGATAGGATAGGATAGAGGATAGGATAGGATAGGATAGAGGATAGGATAGGATAGGATAGAGGATCGGATAGGATAAAGGATTGGATAGGATAGAGGATAGGATAGGATAGAGCATAGGATAGGATAGAGGATAGGATAGGATAGAGGATAGGATAGAGGATAGGATAGAATAGAGGATAGGATAGGATAGAGCATAGGATAGGGTAGAGGATAGGATAGGATAGAGGATAGGATAGAGGATAGGATAGCATAGAGGATAGGATAGGATAGAGGATAGGATAGGATAGAGGATAGGATAGGATAGAGGATAGGATAGGATAGAGGATAGGATAGGATAGAGGATAGGATAGGATAGAGGATATTATAGAGAAGAGGATAGGATAGAGGATAGGATAGGATAGAGGATAGGATAGGATAGAGGATCGGATAGGACAGAGGATTGGATAGGATAGAGGATAGGATTGGATAGAGGATAGGATAGAGGATAGGATAGGATAGAGGATAGGATAGGATAGAGGATACGATAGGATAGTGAATATAATAGAGAATAGGATAGGATACAGGATAGGATAGGATAGAGGATAGGATAGGATAGAGGATAGGATAGGATAGAGAATAGGAGAGGATAGAGGATACGATATAGGATTTGATAGGATAAAGAATAGGATACGATAGAGGATAGGATAGGATTGGATAGAGAATAGGATGGGATAGAGGATAGGATAGGATAGAGAATAGGATAGGATACAGGATAGGATAGGATATAGGATAGGATTGGATAGAGAATAGGATGGGATAGAGGATAGGATAGGATAGAGGATAGGATAGGATAGAGGATAGGATAGGATAGGATAGAGGATAGGATAGAATAGGATAGAGGATAGGATAGGATAGAGGATAGGATAGGATAGAGGATAGGATAGGATAGAGGATAGGATTGGATAGAGGATAGGATAGGATAGAGGATCGGATAGGACAGAGGATTGGATAGGATAGAGGATAGGATAGGATAGAGAATAGGATAAGGGATTGGATAGGATAGAGAATAGGATAGGATAGCGGATACGATAGGATTGAGGATATGATAGGATATAGGATAGGATAGGATAGAGGATCGGATAGGGGTTTGGATAGGATAGAGGATAGGATAGGATAGAGGATAGGATAGGATAGAGGATAGGATAGGATAGAGGATAGGATAGGATAGAGGATAGGATAGGATAGAGGATATAATAGGATAGAGGATAGGATAGGATAGAGGATAGGGTAGGATAGAGGATAGGATAGGATAGAGGATACGATATTATAGAGGATAGGATAGGATAGAGGATAGGATAGGATAGAGGATAGGATAGGGTATAGTATACGATAGAATAGAGGATAGGATAGGATAGAGGAATAGGATAGGATAGGATAGAGAATAGGATAGGATAGATGACATTATAGGAGAGAGGGTAGGATATGATAGAGGATACGATATTATAGAGGATAGGATAGGATAGAGGATAGGATAGGGGATTGGATAGGATAGGGAATAGGATAGGATAGATGATATTATAGGAAAGAGTATAGGATATGATAGAGGATACGATATTATAGAGGAGAGGATCGAATAGAGGAAAGGATAGGGGATTCGATAGGATAGAGGATAGGATAGTGGATAGGATAGGATAGAGGATAGAATAGGGGATTGGATAGGATAAGGGATTGGATAGGATAGAGAATAGGATCGGATAGCGGATACGATAGGATTGAGGATATGATAGGATAGAGGATAGGATAGGATAGAGGATAGGATAGGATAGAGGATAGGATAGGATAGAGGATAGGATAGGAGAGTGGATAGGATAGGATAGAGGATAGGATAGGAGATTCGATAGGATAGAGGACAGGAGACGATAGAGGATAGGATAGGATATAGGATTGGATAGGATAGAGGATAGGATAGGATAGAGCATAGGATAGGATAGAGGATCGGATAGGATAGAGGATCGGATAGGACAGAGGATTGGATAGGATAGAGGATACGATAGGATAGAGGATATTATAGAGAAGAGGATAGGATAGAGGATAGGATAGGATAGAGGATAGGATAGGATAGAGGATCGGATAGGACAGAGGATTGGATAGGATAGAGGATAGGATTGGATAGAGGATAGGATAGAGGATAGGATAGGATAGAGGATAGGATAGGATAGAGGATAGGATAGGATAGGATAGAGGATAGGATAGGATAGGATAGAGGATACGATAGGATAGTGAATATAATAGAGAATAGGATAGGATACAGGATAGGATAGGATAGAGGATAGGATAGGATAGAGAATAGGAGAGGATAGAGGATACGATATAGGATTGGATAGGATAAAGAATAGGATACGATAGAGGATAGGATAGGATTGGATAGAGAATAGGATGGGATAGAGGATAGGATAGGATAGAGAATAGGATAGGATACAGGATAGGATAGGATATAGGATAGGAAAGGATAGAGAATAGGATGGGATAGAGGATAGGATAGGATAGAGGATAGGATAGGATAGAGCATAGGATAGGATAGGATAGAGGATAGGATAGGATAGGATAGAGGATAGGATAGGATAGAGGATAGGATAGGATAGAGGATAGGATAGGATAGAGGATAGGATTGGATAGAGGATAGGATAGGATAGAGGATAGGATATAATAGAGGATACGATAGTATATTGAATATAATAGAGAATAGGATAGGATACAGGATAGGATAGGATAGAGGATAGGATAGGATAGAGGATAGGATACGATAGAGGATAGAGGATAGGATAGGATACAGGATAGGATAGGATAGAGGATAGGAGAGGATAGAGGATACGATATAGGATTGGATAGGATAAAGAATAGGATACGATAGAGGATAGGATAGGATTGGATAGAGAATAGGATGGGATAGAGGATAAGATAGGATAGAGGATAGGATAGGATAGAGGATAGGATAGGATAGAGGATAGGATACGATAGAGGATCGGATAGGATAGAGGATTGGATAGGATAGAGGATAGGATAGGCTAGAGAATAGGATAGAGGATAGGATAGCATAGAGGATAGGATAGGATAGAGGATTGGATAGGATAGAGGATAGGATTGGATAGAGGATAGGATAGAGGATAGGAAAGGATAGAGGATAGGATAGGATAGGATAGAGGATACGATAGGATAGTGAATATAATAGAGAATAGGATAGGATACAGGATAGGATAGGATAGAGGATAGGATAGGATAGAGGATAGGATAGGATAGAGAATAGGAGAGGATAGAGGATACGATATAGGATTGGATAGGATAAAGAATAGGATACGATAGAGGATAGGATAGGATTGGATAGAGAATAGGATGGGATAGAGGATAGGATAGGATAGAGAATAGGATAGGATACAGGATAGGATAGGATATAGGATAGGATTGGATAGAGAATAGGATGGGATAGAGGATAGGATAGGATAGAGGATAGGATAGGATAGAGGATAGGATAGGATAGGATAGAGGATAGGATAGGATAGGATAGAGGATCGGATAGGATAGAGGATTGGATAGGATAGGGAATAGGATAGGCTAGAGAATAGGATAGAGGATAGGATAGCATAGAGGATAGGATAGGATAGAGGATAGGATAGGATAGAGGATAGGATAGGATAGAGGATAGGATAGGATAGAGGATAGGATAGGATAGAGGATAGGATAGAGGATAGGATAGCATAGAGGATAGGATAGGATAAAGGATAGGATAGGATAGAGGATAGGATAGGATAGAGGATAGGATAGGATAGAGGATATGATAGGATAGAGGATAGGATAGCATAGAGGATAGGATAGGATAGAGGATAGGATAGGATAGAGGATAGGATAGGATAGAGGATAGGATAGGATAGAGGATAGGATAGGATAGAGGATAGGATAGGATAGAGGATAGGATAGGATAGAGGATAGGATAGGATAGAGGATAGGATAGGATAGAGGATAGGATAGGATAGAGGATATTATAGAGAAGAGGATAGGATAGAGGATAGGATAGGATAGAGGATAGGATAGGATAGAGGATCGGATAGGACAGAGGATTGGATAGGATAGAGGATAGGATTGGATAGAGGATAGGATAGAGGATAGGATAGGATAGAGGATAGGATAGGATAGGATAGAGGATAGGATAGGATAGGATAGAGGATACGATAGGATAGTGAATATAATAGAGAATAGGATAGGATACAGGATAGGATAGGATAGAGGATAGGATAGGATAGAGAATAGGAGAGGATAGAGGATACGATATAGGATTGGATAGGATAAAGAATAGGATACGATAGAGGATAGGATAGGATTGGATAGAGAATAGGATGGGATAGAGGATAGGATAGGATAGAGAATAGGATAGGATACAGGATAGGATAGGATATAGGATAGGAAAGGATAGAGAATAGGATGGGATAGAGGATAGGATAGGATAGAGGATAGGATAGGATAGAGGATAGGATAGGATAGGATAGAGGATAGGATAGGATAGGATAGAGGATAGGATAGGATAGAGGATAGGATAGGATAGAGGATAGGATAGGATAGAGGATAGGATTGGATAGAGGATAGGATAGGATAGAGGATAGGATATAATAGAGGATACGATATGATAGTGAATATAATAGAGAATAGGATAGGATACAGAATAGGATAGGATAGAGGATAGGATAGGATAGAGGATAGGATAGGATAGAGGATAGAGGATAGGATAGGATACAGGATAGGATAGGATAGAGGATAGGAGAGGATAGAGGATACGATATAGGATTGGATAGGATAAAGAATAGGATACGATAGAGGATAGGATAGGATTGGATAGAGAATAGGATGGGATAGAGGATAGGATAGGATAGAGGATAGGATAGGATAGAGGATAGGATAGGATAGAGGATAGGATAGGATAGAGGATAGGATACGATAGAGGATCGGATAGGATAGAGGATTGGATAGGATAGAGGATAGGATAGGCTAGAGAATAGGATAGAGGATAGGATAGCATAGAGGATAGGATAGGATAGAGGATAGGATAGGATAGAGGATAGGATAGGATAGAGGATAGGATAGGATAGAGGATAGGATAGGATAGAGGATATTATAGGATAGAGAATAGGATAGAGGATAGGATAGAGGATTGGATAGGATTTGGGATATTATAGGATAGAGGATAGGGTAGGATAGCGGATAGGATAGGATATAGGGTAGGATAGGATAGAGGATAGGATAGGATAGAGGATATTATACGATAGAGAATAGGATAGAGGATAGGATAGAGGATTGGATAGGATTTGGGATATTATAGGATAGAGGATAGGGTAGGATAGAGGATAGGACAGGATAGAGGATAGTATAGGATAGAGGATAGGATAGGATAGAGGATCGGGTAGGGGATTGGATAAGATAGAGGATAGGATAGGATAGAGGATAGGATAGGATAGAGAATAGGATAGGATAGATGATATTATAGGAATGAGGATAGGATATGATAGAGGATACGATATTATAGAGGATAGGATAGGATAGAGGATCGGATAGGACAGAGGATTGGATAGGATAGAAGATAGGACAGGATAGAGAATAGGATAGGGGATGGGATAGGATAGAGGATAGGATAGGATAGGATAGAGGATAGGATAGGGGATTGGATAGGATAGAGAATAGGATAGGATAGAGGATAGAATAGGATAGAGGATAGGATAGGATAGAGGATAGGATAGGATAGAGGATAGGATAGGATAGAGGATAGGATAGGATAGAGGATAGGATAGGATAGAGGATAGGATAGAGGATAGGATAGAGGATAGGATAGGACAGGATAGAGGATAGGATAGGATAGAGGATAGGATAGGATAGGATAGGATAGAGGATAGGATAGGATAGGGTAGAGGATAGGATAGGGGATTGGATAGGATAGAGAATAGGATAGGATAGATGATATTATAGGAAAGAGTATAGGATATGATAGAGGATACGATATTATAGAGGACAGGATCGAATAGAGGAAAGGATAGGGGATTCGATAGGATAGAGGATAGGATAGTGGATAGGATAGGATAGAGGATAGAGTAGGGGATTGGATAGGATAAGGGATTGGATAGGATAGAGAATAGGATCGGATAGCGGATACGATAGGATTGAGGATATGATAGGATAGAGGTTAGAATAGGATAGAGGATCGGATAGGGGATTGGATAAGATAGAGGATAGGATAGGATAGAGGATAGGATAGGATAGAGGATAGGATAGGATAGAGGATAGGATAGGAGAGTGGATAGGATAGGATAGAGGATAGGATAGGAGATTCGATAGGATAGAGGACAGGAGACGATAGAGGATAGGATAGGATATAGGATTGGATAGGATAGAGGATAGGATAGGATAGAGGATAGCATAGGATAGAGGATAGGATAGGATAGCGGATAGGATAGGATAGAGAATAGGATAGAGGATAGGATAGGATAGAGGATAGGATAGGATAGAGGATAGGATAGGATACAGAATAGGATAAGGGATTGGATAGGATAGAGAACAGGATAGGATAGCGGATACGATAGGATTGAGGATATGATAGGATATAGGATAGGATAGGATACAGGATCGGATAGGGGTTTGGATAGGATAGAGGATATGATAGGATAGAGGATACGATAGGATAGAGGATATAATAGGATAGAGGATAGGATAGGATAGAGGATAGGATAGGATAGAGGATAGGATAGAATAGAGGATACGATATTATAGAGGATAGGATAGGATAGAGGATAGGATAGGATAGAGGATAGGATAGGATAGAGGATAGGATAGGATAGAGGATAGGATAGGATACAGGATAGGATAGGATAGAGGATAGGATTGGATAGAGGATGGGATAGGATAGAGGATAGGATAGGATAGAGGATAGGATAGGATAGAGGATAGGATAGGATAGAGGATAGGATAGGATAGAGGATAGGATAGGATAGAGGATAGGATAGGATAGAGGATAGGATAGGATAGAGGATAGGATAGGATAGAGGATAGGATAGGATAGAGGATAGGATAGGATAGAGGATAGGATAGGATAGAGGATCGGATAGGACAGAGGATTGGATAGGATAGAGGATAGGACAGGATAGAGAATAGGATAGAGGATTGGATAGGATAGAGGATAGGATAGGATAGGATAGAGGATAGGATAGGGGATTGGATAGGATAGAGAATAGGATAGGATAGAGGATAGGATAGGATAGAGGATAGGATAGGATAGAGGATAGGATAGGATAGATGATATTATAGGAGACAGGATAGGATATGATAGAGGATACGATATTATAGAGGATAGGATTTGATAGAGGATACGATATTATAGAGGATAGGATAGGATAGTGGATAGGATAGATGATATTATAGGAAAGAGTATAGGATATGATAGAGGATACGATATTATAGAGGAGAGGATCGAATAGAGGAAAGGATAGGGGATTCGATAGGATAGAGGATAGGATAATGGATAGGATAGGATAGAGGATAGAATAGGGGATTGGATAGGATAAGGGATTGGATAGGATAGAGAATAGGATCGGATAGCGGATACGATAGGATTGAGGGTATGATAGGATAGAGGATAGGATAGGATAGAGGATCGGATAGGGGATTGGATAAGGTAGAGGATAGGATAGGATAGAGGATAGGATAGGATAGAGGATAGGATAGGATAGAGGATAGGATAGGATAGAGGATAGGATAGGAGAGTGGATAGGATAGGATAGAGGATAGGATAGGAGATTCGATAGGATAGAGGACAGGAGACGATAGAGGATAGGATAGGGTATAGGATTGGATAGGATAGAGGATAGGATAGGATAGAGGATAGGATAGGATAGGATAGAGGATAGGATAGGATAGGATAGAGGATAGGATAGGATAGCGGATAGGATAGGATAGAGAATAGGATAGAGGATAGGATAGGATAGAGGATAGGATAGGATAGAGGATAGGATAGGATAGAGGATAGGATAGGATAGAGGATAGGATAGGATAGGATAGAGAATAGGATAGGATAGATGATATTATAGGAGACAGGATAGGATATGATAGAGGATACGATATTATAGAGGATAGGATAGGATAGACGATAGGATAGGATAGAGGATAGGATTGGATAGAGGATGGGATAGGATAGAGGATCGGATAGGACAGAGGATACGATAGGATAGAGGATATTATAGAGAAGAGGATAGGATAGAGGATAGGATAGGATAGAGGATAGGATAGGATAGAGGATCGGATAGAATAAGACAGAGGATTGGATAGGATAGAGGATAGGATAGGATACAGAATAGGATAAGGGATTGGATAGGATAGAGAATAGGATAGGATAGCGGATACGATAGGATTGAGGATATGGTAGGATATACGATAGGATAGGATACAGGATCGGATAGGGGTTTGGATAGGATAGAGGATAGGATAGGATAGAGGATACGATAGAATAGAGGATATAATAGGATAGAGGATAGGATAGGATAGAGGATAGGATAGGATAGAGGATAGGATAGAATAGAGGATACGATATTATAGAGGATAGGATAGGATAGACGATAGGATAGGATAGAGGATAGGATTGGATAGAGGATGGGATAGGATAGAGGATAGGATAGGATAGAGGATAGGATAGGATAGAGGATAGGATAGGATAGAGGATCGGATAGGACAGAGGATTGGATACGATAGAGGATACGATAGGATAGAGGATATTATAGAGAAGAGGATAGGATAGAGGATAGGATAGGATAGAGGATAGGATAGGATAGAGGATCGGATAGGACAGAGGATTGGATAGGATAGAGGATAGGATAGGATACAGAATAGGATAAGGGATTGGATAGGATAGAGAATAGGATAGGATAGCGGATACGATAGGATTGAGGATATGATAGGATATAGGATAGGATAGGATAGAGGATAGGATAGGATAGAGGATAGGATAGGATAGAGGATAGGATAGAATAGAGGATACGATATTATAGAGGATAGGATAGGATAGAGGATAGGATAGGATAGAGGATAGGACAGGATAGAGAATAGGATAGAGGATAGGGTAGGATAGAGGATAGGACAGGATAGAGGATAGTATAGGATAGAGGATAGGATGGGATAGAGGATCGGATAGGGGATTGGATAAGATAGAGGATAGGATAGGATAGAGGATAGGATAGGATAGAGAATAGGATAGGATAGATGATATTATAGGAATGAGGATAGGATATGATAGAGGATACGATATTATAGAGGATAGGATAGGATAGAGGATCGGATAGGACAGAGGATTGGATAGGATAGAGGATAGGACAGGATAGAGAATAGGATAGGGGATGGGATAGGATAGAGGATAGGATAAGATAGGATAGAGGATAGGATAGGGGATTGGATAGGATAGAGAATAGGATAGGATAGAGGATAGGATAGGATAGAGGATAGGATAGGATAGAGGATAGGATAGGATAGAGGATAGGATAGGATAGAGGATAGGATAGAGGATAGGATAGAGGATAGGATAGAGGATAGGATAGGACAGGATAGAGGATAGGATAGGATAGAGGATAGGATAGGATAGGATAGGATAGAGGATAGGATAGGATAGGGTAGAGGATAGGATAGGGGATTGGATAGGATAGAGAATAGGATAGGATAGATGATATTATAGGAAAGAGTATAGGATATGATAGAGGATACGATATTATAGATTACAGGATCGAATAGAGGAAAGGATCGGGGATTCGATAGGATAGA
This sequence comes from Halictus rubicundus, assembly GCF_050948215.1. Taxonomy (NCBI): domain Eukaryota; kingdom Metazoa; phylum Arthropoda; class Insecta; order Hymenoptera; family Halictidae; genus Halictus; species Halictus rubicundus. Next base: position 110,285 of record NW_027488835.1, on the reverse strand, counting down.
GGATAGGATAGTGGATAGGATAGGATAGAGGATAGGATATGATAGAGGATAGGATAGGATAGAGGATAGGATAGGAGAGTGGATAGGATAGGATAGAGGATAGGATAGGAGATTCGATAGGATAGAGGACAGGAGACGATAGAGGATAGGATAGGATATAGGATTGGATAGGATAGAGAATAGGATAGAGGATAGGGTAGGATAGAGGATCGGATAGGATAGAGGATCGGACAGGACAGAGGATTGGATAGGATAGAGGATACGATAGGATAGAGGATATTATAGAGAAGAGGATAGGATAGAGGATAGGATAGGATAGAGGATCGGATAGGACAGAGGATTGGATAGGATAGAGGATAGCATTGGATAGAGGATAGGATAGAGGATAGGAAAGGATAGAGGATAGGATAGGATAGAGGATAGGATAGGATAGAGGATAGGATAGTGGATAGGATAGGATAGAGGATAGAATAGGGGATTGGATAGGATAAGTGATTGGATAGGATAGAGAATAGGATCGGATAGCGGATACGATAGGATTGAGGATATGATAGGATAGAGGATAGGATAGGATAGAGGATAGGATATGATAGAGGATAGGATAGGATAGAGGATAGGATAGGAGAGTGGATAGGATAGGATAGAGGATAGGATAGGAGATTCGATACGATAGAGGACAGGAGACGATAGAGGATAGGATAGGATATAGGATTGGATAGGATAGAGGATAGGATAGGATAGAGGATAGGATAGGATAGAGGATCGGATAGGATAGAGGATCGGACAGGACAGAGGATTGGATAGGATAGAGGATACGATAGGATAGAGGATATTATAGAGAAGAGGATAGGATAGAGGATAGGATAGGATAGAGGATCGGATAGGACAGAGGATTGGATAGGATAGAGGATAGGATTGGATAGAGGATAGGAGAGGATAGAGGATACGATATAGGATTGGATAGGATAAAGAATAGGATACGATAGAGGATAGGATAGGATTGGATAGAGAATAGGATGGGATAGAGGATAGGATAGGATAGAGAATAGGATAGGATACAGGATAGGATAGGATATAGGATAGGATTGGATAGAGAATAGGATGGGATAGAGGATAGGATAGGATAGAGGATAGGATAGAGGATAGGATAGGATAGGATAGGATAGAGGATAGGATAGGATAGGATAGAGGATCGGATAGGATAGAGGATTGGATAGGATAGGGAATAGGATAGGCTAGAGAATAGGATAGAGGATAGGATAGCATAGAGGATAGGATAGGATATAGGATAGGATTGGATAGAGAATAGGATGGGATAGAGGATAGGATAGGATAGAGGATAGGATAGGATAGGATAGAGGATAGGATAGGATAGGATAGAGGATCGGATAGGATAGAGGATTGGATAGGATAGGGAATAGGATAGGCTAGAGAATAGGATAGAGGATAGGATAGCATAGAGGATAGGATAGGATAGAGTATAGGATAGGATAGAGGATAGGATAGGATAGAGGATAGGATAGGATAGAGGATAGGATAGAGGATAGGATAGCATAGAGGATAGGATAGGATAAAGGATAGGATAGGATAGAGGATAGGATAGGATAGAGGATAGGATAGGATAGAGGATATGATAGGATAGAGGATAGGATAGCATAGAGGATAGGATAGGATAGAGGATAGGATAGGATAGAGGATAGGATAGGATAGAGGATAGGATAGGATAGAGGATAGGATAGGATAGAGGATAGGATAGGATAGAGGATAGGATAGGATAGAGGATAGGATAGGATAGAGGATAGGATAGGATAGAGGATAGGATAGGATAGAGGATAGGATAGGATAGAGGATAGGATAGGATAGAGGATAGGATAGGATAGAGGATAGGATAGGATAGAGGATAGGATAGGATAGAGGATATTATAGAGAAGAGGATAGGATAGAGGATAGGATAGGATAGAGGATAGGATAGGATAGAGGATCGGATAGGACAGAGGATTGGATAGGATAGAGGATAGGATTGGATAGAGGATAGGATAGAGGATAGGATAGGATAGAGGATAGGATAGGATAGGATAGAGGATAGGATAGGATAGGATAGAGGATACGATAGGATAGTGAATATAATAGAGAATAGGATAGGATACAGGATAGGATAGGATAGAGGATAGGATAGGATAGAGAATAGGAGAGGATAGAGGATACGATATAGGATTGGATAGGATAAAGAATAGGATACGATAGAGGATAGGATAGGATTGGATAGAGAATAGGATGGGATAGAGGATAGGATAGGATAGAGAATAGGATAGGATACAGGATAGGATAGGATATAGGATAGGAAAGGATAGAGAATAGGATGGGATAGAGGATAGGATAGGATAGAGGATAGGATAGGATAGAGGATAGGATAGGATAGGATAGAGGATAGGATAGGATAGGATAGAGGATAGGATAGGATAGAGGATAGGATAGGATAGAGGATAGGATAGGATAGAGGATAGGATAGGAGATTCGATAGGATAGAGGACAGGAGACGATAGAGGATAGGATAGGGTATAGGATTGGATAGGATAGAGGATAGGATAGGATAGAGGATAGGATAGGATAGGATAGAGGATAGGATAGGATAGGATAGAGGATAGGATAGGATAGCGGATAGGATAGGATAGAGAATAGGATAGAGGATAGGATAGGATAGAGGATAGGATAGGATAGAGGATAGGATAGGATAGAGGATAGGATAGGATAGAGGATAGGATAGGATAGGATAGAGAATAGGATAGGATAGATGATATTATAGGAGACAGGATAGGATATGATAGAGGATACGATATTATAGAGGATAGGATAGGATAGACGATAGGATAGGATAGAGGATAGGATTGGATAGAGGATGGGATAGGATAGAGGATCGGATAGGACAGAGGATACGATAGGATAGAGGATATTATAGAGAAGAGGATAGGATAGAGGATAGGATAGGATAGAGGATAGGATAGGATAGAGGATCGGATAGAATAAGACAGAGGATTGGATAGGATAGAGGATAGGATAGGATACAGAATAGGATAAGGGATTGGATAGGATAGAGAATAGGATAGGATAGCGGATACGATAGGATTGAGGATATGGTAGGATATACGATAGGATAGGATACAGGATCGGATAGGGGTTTGGATAGGATAGAGGATAGGATAGGATAGAGGATACGATAGAATAGAGGATATAATAGGATAGAGGATAGGATAGGATAGAGGATAGGATAGGATAGAGGATAGGATAGAATAGAGGATACGATATTATAGAGGATAGGATAGGATAGACGATAGGATAGGATAGAGGATAGGATTGGATAGAGGATGGGATAGGATAGAGGATAGGATAGGATAGAGGATAGGATAGGATAGAGGATAGGATAGGATAGAGGATCGGATAGGACAGAGGATTGGATACGATAGAGGATACGATAGGATAGAGGATATTATAGAGAAGAGGATAGGATAGAGGATAGGATAGGATAGAGGATAGGATAGGATAGAGGATCGGATAGGATAGGATAGAGGATCGGATAGGACAGAGGATTGGATAGGATAGAGGATAGGATAGGATACAGAATAGGATAAGGGATTGGATAGGATAGAGAATAGGATAGGATAGCGGATACGATAGGATTGAGGATATGATAGGATATAGGATAGGATAGGATAGAGGATAGGATAGGATAGAGGATAGGATAGGATAGAGGATAGGATAGAATAGAGGATACGATATTATAGAGGATAGGATAGGATAGAGGATAGGATAGGATAGAGGATAGGACAGGATAGAGAATAGGATAGAGGATAGGGTAGGATAGAGGATAGGACAGGATAGAGGATAGTATAGGATAGAGGATAGGATGGGATAGAGGATCGGATAGGGGATTGGATAAGATAGAGGATAGGATAAGATAGAGGATAGGATAGGATAGAGAATAGGATAAGATAGATGATATTATAGGAATGAGGATAGGATATGATAGAGGATACGATATTATAGAGGATAGGATAGGATAGAAGATCGGATAGGACAGAGGATTGGATAGGATAGAGGATAGGACAGGATAGAGAATAGGATAGGGGATGGGATAGGATAGAGGATAGGATAAGATAGGATAGAGGATAGGATAGGGGATTGGATAGGATAGAGAATAGGATAGGATAGAGGATAGGATAGGATAGAGGATAGGATAGGATAGAGGATAGGATAGGATAGAGGATAGGATAGGATAGAGGATAGGATAGAGGATAGGATAGAGGATAGGATAGGACAGGATAGAGGATAGGATAGGATAGAGGATAGGATAGGATAGGATAGGATAGAGGATAGGATAGGATAGGGTAGAGGATAGGATAGGGGATTGGATAGGATAGAGAATAGGATAGGATAGATGATATTATAGGAAAGAGTATAGGATATGATAGAGGATACGATATTATAGATTACAGGATCGAATAGAGGAAAGGATCGGGGATTCGATAGGATAGAGGATAGGATAGTGGATAGGATAGGATAGAGGATAGGATATGATAGAGGATAGGATAGGATAGAGGATAGGATAGGAGAGTGGATAGGATAGGATAGAGGATAGGATAGGAGATTCGATAGGATAGAGGACAGGAGACGATAGAGGATAGGATAGGATATAGGATTGGATAGGATAGAGAATAGGATAGAGGATAGGGTAGGATAGAGGATCGGATAGGATAGAGGATCGGACAGGACAGAGGATTGGATAGGATAGAGGATACGATAGGATAGAGGATATTATAGAGAAGAGGATAGGATAGAGGATAGGATAGGATAGAGGATCGGATAGGACAGAGGATTGGATAGGATAGAGGATAGCATTGGATAGAGGATAGGATAGAGGATAGGAAAGGATAGAGGATAGGATAGGATAGAGGATAGGATAGGATAGAGGATAGGATAGTGGATAGGATAGGATAGAGGATAGAATAGGGGATTGGATAGGATAAGTGATTGGATAGGATAGAGAATAGGATCGGATAGCGGATACGATAGGATTGAGGATATGATAGGATAGAGGATAGGATAGGATAGAGGATAGGATATGATAGAGGATAGGATAGGATAGAGGATAGGATAGGAGAGTGGATAGGATAGGATAGAGGATAGGATAGGAGATTCGATACGATAGAGGACAGGAGACGATAGAGGATAGGATAGGATATAGGATTGGATAGGATAGAGGATAGGATAGGATAGAGGATAGGATAGGATAGAGGATCGGATATGATAGAGGATCGGACAGGACAGAGGATTGGATAGGATAGAGGATACGATAGGATAGAGGATATTATAGAGAAGAGGATAGGATAGAGGATAGGATAGGATAGAGGATCGGATAGGACAGAGGATTGGATAGGATAGAGGATAGGATTGGATAGAGGATAGGAGAGGATAGAGGATACGATATAGGATTGGATAGGATAAAGAATAGGATACGATAGAGGATAGGATAGGATTGGATAGAGAATAGGATGGGATAGAGGATAGGATAGGATAGAGAATAGGATAGGATACAGGATAGGATAGGATATAGGATAGGATTGGATAGAGAATAGGATGGGATAGAGGATAGGATAGGATAGAGGATAGGATAGGATAGAGGATAGGATAGGATAGAGGATAGGATAGGATAGGATAGGATAGGATAGGATAGAGGATCGGATAGGATAGAGGATTGGATAGGATAGGGAATAGGATAGGCTAGAGAATAGGATAGAGGATAGGATAGCATAGAGGATAGGATAGGATATTAGATAGGATTGGATAGAGAATAGGATGGGATAGAGGATAGGATAGGATAGAGGATAGGATAGGATAGGATAGAGGATAGGATAGGATAGGATAGAGGATAGGATAGGATAGGATAGAGGATCGGATAGGATAGAGGATTGGATAGGATAGGGAATAGGATAGGCTAGAGAATAGGATAGAGGATAGGATAGCATAGAGGATAGGATAGGATAGAGTATAGGATAGGATAGAGGATAGGATAGGATAGAGGATAGGATAGGATAGAGGATAGGATAGAGGATAGGATAGCATAGAGGATAGGATAGGATAAAGGATAGGATAGGATAGAGGATAGGATAGGATAGAGGATAGGATAGGATAGAGGATATGATAGGATAGAGGATAGGATAGCATAGAGGATAGGATAGGATAGAGGATAGGATAGGATAGAGGATAGGATAGGATAGAGGATAGGATAGGATAGAGGATAGGATAGGATAGAGGATAGGATAGGATAGAGGATAGGATAGGATAGAGGATAGGATAGGATAGAGGATAGGATAGGATAGAGGATAAGATAGGATAGAGGATAGGATAGGATAGAGGATAGGATAGGATAGAGGATAGGATAGGATAGAGGATAGGATAGGATAGAGGATATTATAGAGAAGAGGATAGGATAGAGGATAGGATAGGATAGAGGATAGGATAGGATAGAGGATCGGATAGGACAGAGGATTGGATAGGATAGAGGATAGGATTGGATAGAGGATAGGATAGAGGATAGGATAGGATAGAGGATAGGATAGGATAGGATAGAGGATAGGATAGGATAGGATAGAGGATACGATAGGATAGTGAATATAATAGAGAATAGGATAGGATACAGGATAGGATAGGATAGAGGATAGGATAGGATAGAGAATAGGAGAGGATAGAGGATACGATATAGGATTGGATAGGATAAAGAATAGGATACGATAGAGGATAGGATAGGATTGGATAGAGAATAGGATGGGATAGAGGATAGGACAGGATAGAGGATAGGATAGGATAGGATAGAGGATAGGATAGGATAGAGGATAGGATAGGATAGAGGATAGGATAGGATAGAGGATAGGATTGGATAGAGGATAGGATAGGATAGAGGATAGGATATAATAGAGGATACGATAGGATAGTGAATATAATAGAGAATAGGATAGGATACAGAATAGGATAGGATAGAGGATAGGATAGGATAGAGGATAGAGGATAGGATAGGATAGAGGATAGAGGATAGGATAGGATACAGGATAGGATAGGATAGAGGATAGGAGAGGATAGAGGATACGATATAGGATTGGATAGGATAAAGAATAGGATACGATAGAGGATAGGATAGGATTGGATAGAGAATAGGATGGGATAGAGGATAGGATAGGATAGAGGATAGGATAGGATAGAGGATAGGATAGGATAGAGGATAGGATACGATAGAGGATCGGATAGGATAGAGGATTGGATAGGATAGAGGATAGGATAGGCTAGAGAATAGGATAGAGGATAGGATAGCATAGAGGATAGGATAGGATAGAGGATAGGATAGGATAGAGGATAGGATAGGATAGAGGATAGGATAGGATAGAGGATAGGATAGGATAGAGGATAGGATAGGATAGAGGATAGGATAGGATAGAGGATAGGATAGGATAGAGGATAGGATAGGATAGAGGATAGGATAGGATAGAGGATAGGATAGGATAGAGGATAGGATAGGATAGAGGATAGGATAGGATAGAGGATAGGATAGGATAGAGGATAGGATAGGATAGAGGATAGGATAGGATAGAGGATAGGATAGGATAGAGGATATTATAGGATAGAGAATAGGATAGAGGATAGGATAGAGGATTGGATAGGATTTGGGATATTATAGGATAGAGGATAGGGTAGGATAGCGGATAGGATAGGATATAGGGTAGGATAGGATAGAGGATAGGATAGGATAGAGGATATTATAGGATAGAGAATAGGATAGAGGATAGGATAGAGGATTGGATAGGATTTGGGATATTATAGGATAGAGGATAGGGTAGGATAGAGGATAGGACAGGATAGAGGATAGTATAGGATACAGGATAGGATAGGATAGAGGATCGGATAGGGGATTGGATAAGATAGAGGATAGGATAGGATAGAGGATAGGATAGGATAGAGAATAGGATAGGATAGATGATATTATAGGAATGAGGATAGGATATGATAGAGGATACGATATTATAGAGGATAGGATCGAATAGAGGAAAGGATAGGGGATTCGATAGGATAGAGGATAGGATAGTGGATAGGATAGGATAGAGGATAGGACAGGATAGAGAATAGGATAGGGGATGGGATAGGATAGAGGATAGGATAGGATAGGATAGAGGATAGGATAGGGGATTGGATAGGATAGAGAATAGGATAGGATAGAGGATAGGATAGGATAGAGGATAGGATAGGATAGTGGATAGGATAGGATAGAGGATAGGATAGGATAGAGGATAGGATAGGATAGAGGATAGGATAGGATAGAGGATAGGATAGGATAGAGGATAGGATAGAGGATAGGATAGAGGATAGGATAGGACAGGATAGAGGATAGGATAGGATAGAGGATAGGATAGGATAGGATAGGATAGAGGATAGGATAGGATAGGGTAGAGGATAGGATAGGGGATTGGATAGGATAGAGAATAGGATAGGATAGATGATATTATAGGAAAGAGTATAGGATATGATAGAGGATACGATATTATAGAGGACAGGATCGAATAGAGGAAAGGATAGGGGATTCGATAGGATAGAGGATAGGATAGTGGATAGGATAGGATAGAGGATAGAGTAGGGGATTGGATAGGATAAGGGATTGGATAGGATAGAGAATAGGATCGGATAGCGGATACGATAGGATTGAGGATATGATAGGATAGAGGTTAGAATAGGATAGAGGATCGGATAGGGGATTGGATAAGATAGAGGATAGGATAGGATAGAGGATAGGATAGGATAGAGGATAGGATAGGATAGAGGATAGGATAGGAGAGTGGATAGGATAGGATAGAGGATAGGATAGGAGATTCGATAGGATAGAGGACAGGAGACGATAGAGGATAGGATAGCATATAGGATTGGATAGGATAGAGGATAGGATAGGATAGAGGATAGCATAGGATAGAGGATAGGATAGGATAGCGGATAGGATAGGATAGAGAATAGGATAGAGGATAGGATAGGATAGAGGATAGGGGATTGGATAGGATAGAGAATAGGATAGGATAGATGATATTATAGGAAAGAGTATAGGATATGATAGAGGATACGATATTATAGAGGAGAGGATCGAATAGAGGAAAGGATAGGGGATTCGATAGGATAGAGGATAGGATAGTGGATAGGATAGGATAGAGGATAGAATAGGGGATTGGATAGGATAAGGGATTGGATAGGATAGAGAATAGGATCGGATAGCGGATACGATAGGATTGAGGATATGATAGGTTAGCGGATAGGATAGGATAGAGGATCGGTTAGGGGATTGGATAAGATAGAGGATAGGATAGGATAGAGGATAGGATAGGATAGAGGATAGGATAGGATAGAGGATAGGATAGGAGAGTGGATAGGATAGGATAGAGGATAGGATAGGATAGAGGATAGGATAGAATAGAGGATATAATAGGATAGAGGATAGGACAGGATAGAGGATAGGATAGGATAGAGGATAGGATAGGTTAGAGGATAGGATAGGATAGAGGATCGGATAGGGGATTGGATAAGATAGAGGATAGGATAGGATAGAGGATAGGATAGGATAGAGGATAGGATAGGATAGAGGATAGGATACGATAGAGGACAGGATAGGATAGAGGATCGGATAGGGGATTGGATAAGATAGAGGAGACGATAGGATAGAGGATAGGATAGGATAGAGGATAGGATAGGATAGAGGATAGGATAGGATAGAGAATAGGATAGGATAGATGATATTAAAGGAAAGAGGATAGTATATGATAGAGGATACGATATTATAGAGGATACGATATTGTAGAGGATAGAATAGGATAGAGGATCGGATAGGACAGAGGATTGGATAGGATAGAGGATACGATAGGATAGAGGATATTACAGAGAAGAGGATAGGGTAGAGGATAGGATAGGATAGAGGATAGGATAGGATAGAGGATCGGATAGGACAGAGGATTGGATAGGATAGAAGATAGGATAGGATAGAGAATAGGATAAGGGATTGGATAGGATAGAGAATAGGATAGGATAGCGGATACGATAGGATTGAGGATATGATAGGATATAAGATAGGGTAGGATAGAGGATCGGATAGGGGTTTGGATAGGATAGAGGATAGGATAGGATAGAGGATAGGATAGGATAGAGGATAGGATAGGATAGAGGATAGGGTAGGATAGAGGATATAATAGGATAGAGGATAGGATAGGATAGAGGATAGGATAGGATAGAGGATAGGATTGGATAGAGGATAGGATAGGATAGAGGATAGGATAGGATAGAGGATGGGATACGATAGAGGATACGATAGGATAGCGGATAGGATAGGATATAGGATAGGATAGGATAGAGGATCGGATAGGGGTTTGGATAGGATAGAGGATAGGATAGGATAGAGGATAGGATAGGATAAAGGATAGGATAGGATAGAGGATATAATAGGATAGAGGATAGGATAGGATAGAGGATAGGATAGGATAGAGGATAGGATAGGATAGAGGATAGGATAGGATAGAGGATATAATAGAGGATAGGATAGAGGATATAATAGAGGATAGGATAGAGGATAGGATACAGAATAGGATAGGATAGAGGTTAGGATAGGCTAGAGGATAGGATAGGGGATTGGACAGCATAGGGGATTGGATAGGATAGAGAATAGGATAGAGGATAGGATAGGATAGAGGATAGGATAGGATAGAGGATAGGATAGGATACAGAATAGGATAAGGGATTGGATAGGATAGAGAACAGGATAGGATAGCGGATACGATAGGATTGAGGATATGATAGGATATAGGATAGGATAGGATACAGGATCGGATAGGGGTTTGGATAGGATAGAGGATATGATAGGATAGAGGATACGATAGGATAGAGGATATAATAGGATAGAGGATAGGATAGGATAGAGGATAGGATAGGATAGAGGATAGGATAGGATAGAGGATAGGATAGAATAGAGGATACGATATTATAGAGGATAGGATAGGATAGAGGATAGGATAGGATAGAGGATAGGATAGGATAGAGGATAGGATAGGATAGAGGATAGGATAGGATACAGGATAGGATAGGATAGAGGATAGGATTGGATAGAGGATGGGATAGGATAGAGGATAGGATAGGATAGAGGATAGGATAGGATAGAGGATAGGATAGGATAGAGGATAGGATAGGATAGAGGATAGGATAGGATAGAGGATAGGATAGGATAGAGGATAGGATAGGATACAGGATAGGATAGGATAGAGGATAGGATAGGATAGAGGATAGGATAGGATTGAGGATAAGATAGGATAGAGGATAGGATAGGATAGAGGATAGGATAGGATAGATGATAGGATAGGATAGAGGATAGGATAGGATTGAGGGTAGTATATGATAGAGGATAGGATAGGATAGAGGATAGGATAGGATAGAGGATAGGATAGGATAGAGAATAGGATAGGATAGATGATATTATAGCAAAGAGGATAGGATATGGTAGAGGATACGATATTATAGAGGATAGGATAGGATAGAGGATCGGATAGGATAGAGGATAGGATAGGATAGAGGATAGGATAGGATAGAGGATAGGATAGGATACAGGATAGGATAGGATAGAGGATAGGATAGGATAGAGGATAGGATAGGATAGTGGATAGGATAGGATAGAGGATAGGATAGGATAGAGGATAGGATAGGATAGAGGATAGGATAGGATAGAGGATAGGATAGGATAGAGGATAGGATAGGATAGAGGATAGGATAGGATAGAGGATCGGATAGGACAGAGGATTGGATAGGATAGAGGATAGGACAGGATAGAGAATAGGATAGAGGATTGGATAGGATAGAGGATAGGATAGGATAGGATAGAGGATAGGATAGGGGATTGGATAGGATAGAGAATAGGATAGGATAGAGGATAGGATAGGATAGAGGATAGGATAGGATAGATGATATTATACGAGACAGGATAGGATATGATAGAGGATACGATATTATAGAGGATAGGATTTGATAGAGGATACGATATTATAGAGGATAGGATAGGATAGTGGATAGGATAGATGATATTATAGGAAAGAGTATAGGATATGATAGAGGATACGATATTATAGAGGAGAGGATCGAATAGAGGAAAGGATAGGGGATTCGATAGGATAGAGGATAGGATAGTGGATAGGATAGGATAGAGGATAGGATAGGATAGAGGATAGGATAGGATAGAGGATAGGATAGGATAGAGGATAGGATAGGATAGAGGATAGGATAGGATAGAGGATATAATAGAGGATAGGATAGAGGATATAATAGAGGATAGGATAGAGGATAGCATACAGAATAGGATAGGATAGAGGTTAGGATAGGCTAGAGGATAGGATAGGGGATTGGACAGCATAGGGGATTGGATAGGATAGAGAATAGGATAGGATAGATGATATTAAAGGAAAGAGGATAGGATAGGATAGATTATAGGATAGGATAGAGGATAGGATAGGATAGAGGATAGGATAGGATAGAGGATAGGATAGGATAGAGGATAGGATAGGATAGAGGATAGGATAGGATAGAGGATAGGATAGGATAGAGAATAGCATAGAGGATAGGATAGAGGATAGGATAGGATAGAGGATAGGATAGGATAGAGAATAGGATAGAGGATAGGATAGGATAGAGGATAGGATAGGATAGAGGATAGGATAGGATACAGAATAGGATAAGGGATTGGATAGGATAGAGAACAGGATAGGATAGCGGATACGATAGGATTGAGGATATGATAGGATATAGGATAGGATAGGATACAGGATCGGATAGGTGTTTGGATAGGATAGAGGATATGATAGGATAGAGGATACGATAGGATAGAGGATATAATAGGATAGAGGATAGGATAGGATAGAGGATAGGATAGGATAGAGGATAGGATAGAATAGAGGATACGATATTATAGAGGATAGGATAGGATAGAGGATAGGATAGGATAGAGGATAGGATAGGATAGAGGATAGGATAGGATAGAGGATAGGATAGGATACAGGATAGGATAGGATAGAGGATAGGATAGGATAAAGGATAGGATAGGATAGAGGATATAATAGGATAGAGGATAGGATAGGATAGAGGATAGGATAGGATAGAGGATAGGATAGGATAGAGGATAGGATAGGATAGAGGATAGGATAGGATAGAGGATAGGATAGGATAGAGGATATAATAGAGGATAGGATAGAGGATATAATAGAGGATAGGATAGAGGATAGGATACAGAATAGGATAGGATAGAGGTTAGGATAGGCTAGAGGATAGGATAGGGGATTGGACAGCATAGGGGATTGGATAGGATAGAGAATAGGATAGGATAGATGATATTAAAGGAAAGAGGATAGGATAGGATAGAGGATAGGATAGGATAGAGGATAGGATAGGATAGAGGATAGGATAGGATAGAGGATAGGATAGGATAGAGGATAGGATAGGATAGAGAATAGCATAGAGGATAGGATAGAGGATAGGATAGGATAGAGGATAGGATAGGATAGAGAATAGGATAGAGGATAGGATAGGATAGAGGATATAATAGGATAGAGGATAGGATAGGATACAGAATAGGATAAGGGATTGGATAGGATAGAGAACAGGATAGGATAGCGGATACGATAGGATTGAGGATAGGATAGGATAGAGGATAGGATAGGATAGAGGATAGGATAGGATAGAGGATAGGATAGGATAGAGGATCGGATAGGACAGAGGAATGGATAGGATAGAGGATAGGATAGGACAGAGAATAGGATAAGGGATTGGATAGGATAGAGAATAGGATAGGATGGCGGATACGATAGGATTGAGGATATGATTGGATATAGGATATAATAGGATAGAGGATCGGATAGGGGTTTGGATAGGATAGAGGATAGGAAAGGATAGAGGATAGGGTAGGATAGAGGATAGGATAGGATAGAGGATAGGATAGGAGATTCGATAGGATAGAGGACAGGAGACGATAGAGGATAGGATAGGGTATAGGATTGGATAGGATAGAGGATAGGATAGGATAGAGGATAGGATAGGATAGGATAGAGGATAGGATAGGATAGGATAGAGGATAGGATAGGATAGCGGATAGGATAGGATAGAGAATAGGATAGAGGATAGGATAGGATAGTGGATAGGATAGGATAGAGGATAGGATAGGATAGAGGATAGGATAGGATAGGATAGAGAATAGGATAGGATAGATGATATTATAGGAGACAGGATAGGATATGATAGAGGATACGATATTATAGAGGATAGGATAGGATAGACGATAGGATAGGATAGAGGATAGGATTGGATAGAGGATGGGATAGGATAGAGGATCGGATAGGACAGAGGATTGGATAGGATAGAGGATACGATAGGATAGAGGATATTATAGAGAAGAGGATAGGATAGAGGATAGGATAGGATAGAGGATAGGATAGGATAGAGGATCGGATAGAATAGGACAGAGGATTGGATAGGATAGAGGATAGGATAGGATACAGAATAGGATAAGGGATTGGATAGGATAGAGAATAGGATAGGATAGCGGATACGATAGGATTGAGGATATGGTAGGATATAGGATAGGATAGGATACAGGATCGGATAGGGGTTTGGATAGGATAGAGGATAGGATAGGATAGAGGATAGGATAGGAGAGAGGATAGGATAGGATAGAGGATATAATAGGATAGAGGATAGGATAGGATAGAGGATAGGATAGGATAGAGGATAGGATAGGATAGAGGATAGGATAGGATAGAGGATAGGATAGGATAGAGGATAGGATAGGATAGAGAATAGGATAGGATAGCGGATACGATAGGATTGAGGATATGATAGGATATAGGATAGGATAGGATAGAGGATCGGATTGGGGTTTGGATAGGATAGAGGATAGGATAGGATAGAGGATAGGATAGGATAGAGGATCTGATAGGACAGAGGATTGGATAGGATAGAGGATACGATAGGATAGAGGATAGGATAGGATAGAGGATAGGATAGGATAGAGGATAGGATAGGATAGAGAATAGGATAGGATAGCGGATACGATAGGATTGAGGATATGATAGGATATAGGATAGGATAGGATAGAGGATCGGATAGGGGTTTGGATAGGATAGAGGATAGGATAGGATAGAGGATAGGATAGGATAGAGGATCGGATAGGACAGAGGATTGGATTGGATAGAGGATACGATAGGATAGAGGATATTATAGAGAAGAGGATAGGATAGAGGATAGGATAGGATAGAGGATAGGATAGGATAGAGGATCGGATAGGACAGAGGAATGGATAGGATAGAGGATAGGATAGGATAGAGAATAGGATAAGGGATTGGATAGGATAGAGAATAGGATAGGATAGCGGATACGATAGGATTGAGGATATGATTGGATATAGGATATAATAGGATAGAGGATCGGATAGGGGTTTGGATAGGATAGAGGATAGGAAAGGATAGAGGATAGGGTAGGATAGAGGATAGGATAGGATAGAGGATACGATATTATAGAGGATAGGATAGGATAGAGGATAGGATAGTAGAGAGGATATGATAGGGTAAAGGATATAATAGGATAGAGGATAGGATAGGATAGAGGATAGGGTAGGATAGAGGATAGGATAGGATAGAGGATACGATATTATAGAGGATAGGATAGGATAGAGGATAGGATAGGGTATAGTATAGGATAGAATAGAGGATAGGATAGGATAGAGGATAGGATGGGATAGAGGAATAGGATTGGATAGAGGATGGGATAGGATAGAGGATAGGATAGGATAGAGGATAGGATAGGATAGAGGATAGGATAGGGTATAGTATAGGATAGAATAGAGGATAGGATAGGATAGAGGATAGGATGGGATAGAGGAATAGGATTGGATAGAGGATGGGATAGGATAGAGGATAGGATAGGATAGAGGATAGGATAGGATAGAGGATAGGATAGGATAGAGGATGGGATAGGATAGAGGTTAGGATAGGATAGAGAATAGGATAGAGGATAGGATAGGATAGAGGATAGGATAGGATAGGATAGAGAATAGGATAGGATAGATGATATTATAGGAGAGAGGATAGGATATGATAGAGGATAGGATAGGATAGAGAATAGGATAGAGGATAGGATAGAGGATTGGATAGGATTTGGGATATTATAGGATAGAGGATAGGGTAGGATAGCGGATAGGATAGGATATAGGGTAGGATAGGATAGAGGATAGGATAGGATAGAGGATAGGATAGGGGATCGGATAGGGGTTTGGATAGGATAGAGGATAGGATAGGATAGAGGATAGGATAGGAGAGAGGATAGGATAGGATAGAGGATATAATAGGATAGAGGATAGGATAGGATAGAGGATAGGGTAGGATAGAGGATAGGATAGGATAGAGGATAGCATAGGGTAGAGGATAGGATAGGCTAGAGAATAGGATAGAGGATAGGATAGGATAGAGGATAGGATAGGATAGAGGATAGGATAGGATAGAGGATGGGATAGGATAGAGGATAGGATAGGATAGAGGATAGGATAGGATAGAGGATAGGATAGGATAGAGGATAGGATAGGATAGAGGGTAGGATAGGATAGAGGATAGGATAGGATAGAGGATAGGATAGGGTAGAGGATAGTATAGGCTAGAGAATAGGATAGAGGATAGGATAGGATAGAGGATAGGATAGGATAGAGGATAGGATAGGATAGAGGATAGGATAGGATAGAGGATAGGATAGGATAGAGGATAGGATAGGGTAGAGGATAGGATAGGCTAGAGAATAGGATTGAGGATATGATAGGATATAGGATAGGATAGGATAGAGGATCGGATTGGGGTTTGGATAGGATAGAGGATAGGATAGGATAGGATAGAGGATCGGATAGGACAGAGGATTGGATAGGATAGAGGATACGATAGGATAGAGGATATTATAGAGAAGAGGATAGGATAGAGGATAGGATAGGATAGAGGATAGGATAGGATAGAGGATCGGATAGGACAGAGGAATGGATAGGATAGAGGATAGGATAGGATAGAGAATAGGATAAGGGATTGGATAGGATAGAGAATAGGATAGGATAGCGGATACGATAGGATTGAGGATATGATAGGATATAGGATAGGATAGGATAGAGGATCGGATAGGGGTTTGGATAGGATAGAGGATAGGATAGGATAGAGGATAGGATAGGAGAGAGGATAGGATAGGATAGAGGATATAATAGGATAGAGGATAGGATAGGATAGAGGATAGGGTAGGATAGAGGATAGGATAGGATAGAGGATACGATATTATAGAGGATAGGATAGGATAGAGGATAGGATAGGGTATAGTATAGGATAGAATAGAGGATAGGATAGGATAGAGGATAGGACAGGATAGAGGATAGGATAGGATAGAGGAATAGGATTGGATAGAGGATGGGATAGGATAGAGGATAGGATAGTATATAGGATAGGATAGGATAGAGGATAGGATAGGATAGAGGATAGGATAGGGTAGAGGATAGGATAGGCTAGAGAATAGGATAGAGGATAGGATAGGATAGAGGATAGGATAGGATAGAGGATCGGATAGGATAGAGGATAGGATAGGATAGAGGATAGGATAGGATAGAGAATAGGATATTATAGCGGATACGATAGGATTGAGGATATGATAGGATATAGGATAGGATAGGATCGAGGATCGGATAGGGGTTTGGATAGGATAGAGGATAGGATAGGATAGAGGATAGGATAGGATAGAGGATCGGATAGGACAGAGGATTGGATAGGATAGAGGATACGATAGGATAGAGGATATTATAGAGAAGAGGATAGGATAGAGGATAGGATAGGATAGAGGATAGGATAGGATAGAGGATCGGATAGGACAGAGGAATGGATAGGATAGAGGATAGGATAGGATAGAGAATAGGATAAGGGATTGGATAGGATAGAGAATAGGATAAGATAGCGGATACGATAGGATTGAGGATATGATAGGATATAGGATAGGGTAGGATAGAGGATAGGATAGGATAGAGGATGGGATAGGATAGAGGATAGGATAGGATAGAGGATAGGATAGGATAGAGGATAGGATAGGATAGAGGATAGGATAGGATAGAGGGTAGGATAGGATAGAGGATAGGATAGGATAGAGAATAGGATAAGGGATTGGATAGGATAGAGAATAGGATAAGATAGCGGATACGATAGGATAGAGGATAGGATAGGATAGAGGATAGGATAGGATAGAGGATAGGATAGGATAGAGGATGGGATAGGATAGAGGATAGGATAGGATAGAGGATAGGATAGGATAGAGGATAGGATAGGATAGAGGATAGGATAGGATAGAGGGTAGGATAGGATAGAGGATAGGATAGGATAGAGGATAGGATAGGGTAGAGGATAGTATAGGCTAGAGAATAGGATAGAGGATAGGATAGGATAGAGGATAGGATAGGATAGAGGATAGGATAGGATAGAGGATAGGATAGGATAGAGGATAGGATAGGATAGAGGATAGGATAGGGTAGAGGATAGGATAGGCTAGAGAATAGGATTGAGGATATGATAGGATATAGGATAGGATAGGATAGAGGATCGGATTGGGGTTTGGATAGGATAGAGGATAGGATAGGATAGGATAGAGGATCGGATAGGACAGAGGATTGGATAGGATAGAGGATACGATAGGATAGAGGATATTATAGAGAAGAGGATAGGATAGAGGATAGGATAGGATAGAGGATAGGATAGGATAGAGGATCGGATAGGACAGAGGAATGGATAGGATAGAGGATAGGATAGGATAGAGAATAGGATAAGGGATTGGATAGGATAGAGAATAGGATAGGATAGCGGATACGATAGGATTGAGGATATGATAGGATATAGGATAGGATAGGATAGAGGATCGGATAGGGGTTTGGATAGGATAGAGGATAGGATAGGATAGAGGATAGGATAGGAGAGAGGATAGGATAGGATAGAGGATATAATAGGATAGAGGATAGGATAGGATAGAGGATAGGGTAGGATAGAGGATAGGATAGGATAGAGGATACGATATTATAGAGGATAGGATAGGATAGAGGATAGGATAGGGTATAGTATAGGATAGAATAGAGGATAGGATAGGATAGAGGATAGGACAGGATAGAGGATAGGATAGGATAGAGGAATAGGATTGGATAGAGGATGGGATAGGATAGAGGATAGGATAGTATATAGGATAGGATAGGATAGAGGATAGGATAGGATAGAGGATAGGATAGGGTAGAGGATAGGATAGGCTAGAGAATAGGATAGAGGATAGGATAGGATAGAGGATAGGATAGGATAGAGGATCGGATAGGATAGAGGATAGGATAGGATAGAGGATAGGATAGGATAGAGAATAGGATATTATAGCGGATACGATAGGATTGAGGATATGATAGGATATAGGATAGGATAGGATCGAGGATCGGATAGGGGTTTGGATAGGATAGAGGATAGGATAGGATAGAGGATAGGATAGGATAGAGGATCGGATAGGACAGAGGATTGGATAGGATAGAGGATACGATAGGATAGAGGATATTATAGAGAAGAGGATAGGATAGAGGATAGGATAGGATAGAGGATAGGATAGGATAGAGGATCGGATAGGACAGAGGAATGGATAGGATAGAGGATAGGATAGGATAGAGAATAGGATAAGGGATTGGATAGGATAGAGAATAGGATAAGATAGCGGATACGATAGGATTGAGGATATGATAGGATATAGGATAGGGTAGGATAGAGGATAGGATAGGATAGAGGATACGATATTATAGAGGATAGGATAGGATAGAGGATAGGATAGGGTATAGTATAGGATAGAATAGAGGATAGGATAGGATAGAGGATAGGATGGGATAGAGGAATAGGATTGGATAAGGATGGGATAGGATAGAGGATAGGATAGGATAGCGGATACGATAGGATTGAGGATATGATAGGATATAGGATAGGATAGGAAAGAGGATCGGATTGGGGTTTGGATAGGATAGAGGATAGGATAGGATAGAGGATCGGATAGGGGTTTGGATAGGATAGAGGATAGGATAGGATAGAGGATATAATAGGATAGAGGATAGGATAGGATAGAGGATAGGGTAGGATAGAGGATAGGATAGGATAGAGGATACGATATTATAGAGGATAGGATAGGATAGAGGATAGGATAGGGTATAGTATAGGATAGAATAGAGGATAGGATAGGATAGAGGATAGGATAGGATAGAGGAATAGGATTGGATAGAGGATGGGATAGGATATAGGATATAATAGGATAGAGGATCGGATAGGGGTTTGGATAGGACAGAGGATAGGATAGGATAGAGGATATAATAGGATGGAGGATAGGATAGGATAGAGGATAGGGTAGGATAGAGGATAGGGTAGGATAGAGGATACGATATTATAGAGGATAGGATAGGATAGAGGATAGGATAGGAGAGAGGATAGGATAGGATAGAGGATATAATAGGATAGAGGATATAATAGGATAGAGGATAGGATAGAATAGAGGATAGGGTAGGATAGAGGATAGGATAGGATAGAGGATACGATATTATAGAGGATAGGATAGGATAGAGGATAGGATAGGGTATAGTATAGTATAGAATAGAGGATAGGATAGGATAAAGGATAGGATGGGATAGAGGAATAGGATTGGATAGAGGATGGGATAGGATAGAGGATACGATAGGATAGAGGATAGGATAGGATAGAGGATAGGATAGGATAGAGGATGGGATAGGATAGAGGATTGGATAGGATAGAGAATAGGATAGAGGATATAATAGGATAGAGGATAGGATAGGATAGAGGATAGGATAGGATAGAGGATAGGATAGGATAGGATAGAGAATAGGATAGGATAGATGATATTATAGGAGAGAGGATAGGATATGATAGAGGATAGGATAGGATAGAGGATAGGATAGGATAGAGAATAGGATAGAGGATAGGATAGAGGACTGGATAGGATTTGGGATATTATAGGATAGAGGATAGGGTAGGATAGCGGATAGGATAGGATATAGGGTAGGATAGGATAGAGGATAGGATAGGATAGAGGATAGGATAGGGTAGAGGATAGGATAGGCTAGAGAATAGGATAGAGGATAGGATAGGATAGAGGATAGGATAGGATAGAGGATAGGATAGGATAGGATAGAGGATAGGATAGGATAGAGGATAGGATAGGAGAGAGGATAGGGTAGGATAGAGGATATAATAGGATAGAGGATAGGATAGGATAGAGGATAGGGTAGGATAGAGGATAGGATAGGATAGAGGATAGGATAGGGTAGAGGATAGGATAGGCTAGAGAATAGGATAGAGGATAGGATAGGATAGAGGATAGGATAGGATAGAGGATAGGATAGGATAGAGGATGGGATAGGATAGAGGATAGGATAGGATAGAGGATAGGATAGGATAGAGGATAGGATAGGGTAGAGGATAGGATAGGCTAGAGAATAGGATAGAGGATAGGATAGGATAGAGGATAGGATAGGATAGAGGATAGGATAGGATAGAGGATAGGATAGGATAGAGGATAGGATAGGATAGAGGATAGGATAGGGTAGAGGATAGGATAGGCTAGAGAATAGGATAGAGGATAGGATAGGATAGAGGATAGGATAGGATAGAGAATAGGATAGGATAGCGGATACGATAGGATTGAGGATATGATAGGATATAGGATAGGATAGGAAAGAGGATCGGATTGGGGTTTGGATAGGATAGAGGATAGGATAGGATAGAGGATAGGATAGGATAGAGGATCGGATAGGGGTTTGGATAGGATAGAGGATAGGATAGGATAGAGGATATAATAGGATAGAGGATAGGATAGGATAGAGGATAGGGTAGGATAGAGGATAGGATAGGATAGAGGATACGATATTATAGAGGATAGGATAGGATAGAGGATAGGATAGGGTATAGTATAGGATAGAATAGAGGATAGGATAGGATAGAGGATAGGATAGGATAGAGGAATAGGATTGGATAGAGGATGGGATAGGATATAGGATATAATAGGATAGAGGATCGGATAGGGGTTTGGATAGGATAGAGGATAGGAAAGGATAGAGGATAGGATAGGATAGAGGATAGGATAGGATAGAGGATAGGATAGGATAGGATAGAGAATAGGATAGGATAGATGATATTATAGGAGAGAGGATAGGATATGATAGAGGATAGGATAGGATAGAGGATAGGATAGGATAGAGAATAGGATAGAGGATAGGATAGAGGATTGGATAGGATTTGGGATATTATAGGATAGAGGATAGGGTAGGATAGCGGATAGGATAGGATATAGGGTAGGATAGGATAGAGGATAGGATAGGATAGAGGATAGGATAGGGAAGAGGATGGGATAGGCTAGAGAATAGGATAGAGGATAGGATAGGATAGAGGATAGGATAGGATAGAGGATAGGATAGGATAGGATAGAGGATAGGATAGGATAGAGGATAGGATAGGAGAGAGGATAGGATAGGATAGAGGATATAATAGGATAGAGGATAGGATAGGATAGAGGATAGGGTAGGATAGAGGATAGGATAGGATAGAGGATAGGATAGGGTAGAGGATAGGATAGGCTAGAGAATAGGATAGAGGATAGGATAGGATAGAGGATAGGATAGGATAGAGGATAGGATAGGATAGAGGATGGGATAGGATAGAGGATAGGATAGGATAGAGGATAGGATAGGATAGAGGATAGGATAGGATAGAGGATAGGATAGGATAGAGGATAGGATAGGATAGAGGATAGGATAGGATAGAGGATAGGATAGGGTAGAGGATAGGATAGGCTAGAGAATAGGATAGAGGATAGGATAGGATAGAGGATAGGATAGGATAGAGGATAGGATAGGATAGAGGATAGGATAGGATAGAGGATAGGATAGGATAGAGGATAGGATAGGGTAGAGGATAGGATAGGCTAGAGAATAGGATAGAGGATAGGATAGGATAGAGGATAGGATAGGATAGCGGATACGATAGGATTGAGGATATGATAGGATATAGGATAGGATAGGATAGAGGATCGGATTGGGGTTTGGATAGGATAGAGGATAGGATAGGATAGAGGATAGGATAGGATAGGATAGAGGATCGGATAGGACAGAGGATTGGATAGGATAGAGGATACGATAGGATAGAGGATATTATAGAGAAGAGGATAGGATAGAGGATAGGATAGGATAGAGGATAGGATAGGATAGAGGATCGGATAGGACAGAGGAATGGATAGGATAGAGGATAGGATAGGATAGAGGATAGGATAGGATAGAGGATATAATAGGATAGAGGATAGGATAGGATAGAGGATAGGGTAGGATAGAGGATAGGATAGGATAGAGGATAGCATAGGGTAGAGGATAGGATAGGCTAGAGAATAGGATAGAGGATAGGATAGGATAGAGGATAGGATAGGATAGAGGATAGGATAGGATAGAGGATGGGATAGGATAGAGGATAGGATAGGATAGAGGATAGGATAGGATAGAGGATAGGATAGGATAGAGGATAGGATAGGATAGAGGATAGGATAGGATAGAGGATAGGATAGGATAGAGGATAGGATAGGGTAGAGGATAGTATAGGCTAGAGAATAGGATAGAGGATAGGATAGGATAGAGGATAGGATAGGATAGAGGATAGGATAGGATAGAGGATAGGATAGGATAGAGGATAGGATAGGATAGAGGATAGGATAGGATAGAGGATAGGATAGGGTAGAGGATAGGATAGGCTAGAGAATAGGATTGAGGATATGATAGGATATAGGATAGGATAGGATAGAGGATCGGATTGGGGTTTGGATAGGATAGAGGATAGGATAGGATAGGATAGAGGATCGGATAGGACAGAGGATTGGATAGGATAGAGGATACGATAGGATAGAGGATATTATAGAGAAGAGGATAGGATAGAGGATAGGATAGGATAGAGGATAGGATAGGATAGAGGATCGGATAGGACAGAGGAATGGATAGGATAGAGGATAGGATAGGATAGAGAATAGGATAAGGGATTGGATAGGATAGAGAATAGGATAGGATAGCGGATACGATAGGATTGAGGATATGATAGGATATAGGATAGGATAGGATAGAGGATCGGATAGGGGTTTGGATAGGATAGAGGATAGGATAGGATAGAGGATAGGATAGGAGAGAGGATAGGATAGGATAGAGGATATAATAGGATAGAGGATAGGATAGGATAGAGGATAGGGTAGGATAGAGGATAGGATAGGATAGAGGATACGATATTATAGAGGATAGGATAGGATAGAGGATAGGATAGGGTATAGTATAGGATAGAATAGAGGATAGGATAGGATAGAGGATAGGATAGGATAGAGGATAGGATAGGATAGAGGAATAGGATTGGATAGAGGATGGGATAGGATAGAGGATAGGATAGTATATAGGATAGGATAGGATAGAGGATAGGATAGGATAGAGGATAGGATAGGGTAGAGGATAGGATAGGCTAGAGAATAGGATAGAGGATAGGATAGGATAGAGGATAGGATAGGATAGAGGATCGGATAGGATAGAGGATAGGATAGGATAGAGGATAGGATAGGATAGAGAATAGGATAGGATAGCGGATACGATAGGATTGAGGATATGATAGGATATAGGATAGGATAGGATCGAGGATCGGATAGGGGTTTGGATAGGATAGAGGATAGGATAGGATAGAGGATAGGATAGGATAGAGGATCGGATAGGACAGAGGATTGGATAGGATAGAGGATACGATAGGATAGAGGATATTATAGAGAAGAGGATAGGATAGAGGATAGGATAGGATAGAGGATAGGATAGGATAGAGGATCGGATAGGACAGAGGAATGGATAGGATAGAGGATAGGATAGGATAGAGAATAGGATAAGGGATTGGATAGGATAGAGAATAGGATAAGATAGCGGATACGATAGGATTGAGGATATGATAGGATATAGGATAGGGTAGGATAGAGGATAGGATAGGATAGAGGATACGATATTATAGAGGATAGGATAGGATAGAGGATAGGATAGGGTATAGTATAGGATAGAATAGAGGATAGGATAGGATAGAGGATAGGATGGGATAGAGGAATAGGATTGGATAAGGATGGGATAGGATAGAGGATAGGATAGGATAGCGGATACGATAGGATTGAGGATATGATAGGATATAGGATAGGATAGGATAGAGGATCGGATAGGGGTTTGGATAGGATAGAGGATAGGATAGGATAGAGGATAGGATAGGAGAGAGGATAGGATAGGATAGAGGATATAATAGGATAGAGGATAGGATAGGATAGAGGATAGGGTAGGATAGAGGATAGGATAGGATAGAGGATACGATATTATAGAGGATAGGATAGGATAGAGGATAGGATAGGGTATAGTATAGGATAGAATAGAGGATAGGATAGGATAGAGGATAGGATAGGATAGAGGATAGGATAGGATAGAGGAATAGGATTGGATAGAGGATGGGATAGGATAGAGGATAGGATAGTATATAGGATAGGATAGGATAGAGGATAGGATAGGATAGAGGATAGGATAGGGTAGAGGATAGGATAGGCTAGAGAATAGGATAGAGGATAGGATAGGATAGAGGATAGGATAGGATAGAGGATCGGATAGGATAGAGGATAGGATAGGATAGAGGATAGGATAGGATAGAGAATAGGATAGGATAGCGGATACGATAGGATTGAGGATATGATAGGATATAGGATAGGATAGGATCGAGGATCGGATAGGGGTTTGGATAGGATAGAGGATAGGATAGGATAGAGGATAGGATAGGATAGAGGATCGGATAGGACAGAGGATTGGATAGGATAGAGGATACGATAGGATAGAGGATATTATAGAGAAGAGGATAGGATAGAGGATAGGATAGGATAGAGGATAGGATAGGATAGAGGATCGGATAGGACAGAGGAATGGATAGGATAGAGGATAGGATAGGATAGAGAATAGGATAAGGGATTGGATAGGATAGAGAATAGGATAAGATAGCGGATACGATAGGATTGAGGATATGATAGGATATAGGATAGGGTAGGATAGAGGATAGGATAGGATAGAGGATACGATATTATAGAGGATAGGATAGGATAGAGGATAGGATAGGGTATAGTATAGGATAGAATAGAGGATAGGATAGGATAGAGGATAGGATGGGATAGAGGAATAGGATTGGATAAGGATGGGATAGGATAGAGGATAGGATAGGATAGCGGATACGATAGGATTGAGGATATGATAGGATATAGGATAGGATAGGAAAGAGGATCGGATTGGGGTTTGGATAGGATAGAGGATAGGATAGGATAGAGGATAGGATAGGATAGAGGATCGGATAGGGGTTTGGATAGGATAGAGGATAGGATAGGATAGAGGATATAATAGGATAGAGGATAGGATAGGATAGAGGATAGGGTAGGATAGAGGATAGGATAGGATAGAGGATACGATATTATAGAGGATAGGATAGGATAGAGGATAGGATAGGGTATAGTATAGGATAGAATAGAGGATTGGATAGGATAGAGGATAGGATAGGATAGAGGAATAGGATTGGATAGAGGATGGGATAGGATATAGGATATAATAGGATAGAGGATCGGATAGGGGTTTGGATAGGACAGAGGATAGGATAGGATAGAGGATATAATAGGATAGAGGATAGGATAGGATAGAGGATAGGGTAGGATAGAGGATAGGGTAGGATAGAGGATACGATATTATAGAGGATAGGATAGGATAGAGGATAGGATAGGAGAGAGGATAGGATAGGATAGAGGATATAATAGGATAGAGGATATAATAGGATAGAGGATAGGATAGGATAGAGGATAGGGTAGGATAGAGGATAGGATAGGATAGAGGATACGATATTATAGAGGATAGGATAGGATAGAGGATAGGATAGGGTATAGTATAGTATAGAATAGAGGATAGGATAGGATAAAGGATAGGATGGGATAGAGGAATAGGATTGGATAGAGGATGGGATAGGATAGAGGATAGGATAGGATAGAGGATAGGATAGGATAGAGGATAGGATAGGATAGAGGATGGGATAGGATAGAGGATTGGATAGGATAGAGAATAGGATAGAGGATATAATAGGATAGAGGATAGGATAGGATAGAGGATAGGATAGGATAGAGGATAGGATAGGATAGGATAGAGAATAGGATAGGATAGATGATATTATAGGAGAGAGGATAGGATATGATAGAGGATAGGATAGGATAGAGGATAGGATAGGATAGAGAATAGGATAGAGGATAGGATAGAGGACTGGATAGGATTTGGGATATTATAGGATAGAGGATAGGGTAGGATAGCGGATAGGATAGGATATAGGGTAGGATAGGATAGAGGATAGGATAGGATAGAGGATAGGATAGGGTAGAGGATAGGATAGGCTAGAGAATAGGATAGAGGATAGGATAGGATAGAGGATAGGATAGGATAGAGGATAGGATAGGATAGGATAGAGGATAGGATAGGATAGAGGATAGGATAGGAGAGAGGATAGGGTAGGATAGAGGATATAATAGGATAGAGGATAGGATAGGATAGAGGATAGGGTAGGATAGAGGATAGGATAGGATAGAGGATAGGATAGGGTAGAGGATAGGATAGGCTAGAGAATAGGATAGAGGATAGGATAGGATAGAGGATAGGATAGGATAGAGGATAGGATAGGATAGAGGATGGGATAGGATAGAGGATAGGATAGGATAGAGGATAGGATAGGATAGAGGATAGGATAGGGTAGAGGATAGGATAGGCTAGAGAATAGGATAGAGGATAGGATAGGATAGAGGATAGGATAGGATAGAGGATAGGATAGGATAGAGGATAGGATAGGATAGAGGATAGGATAGGATAGAGGATAGGATAGGGTAGAGGATGGGATAGGCTAGAGAATAGGATAGAGGATAGGATAGGATAGAGGATAGGATAGGATAGAGAATAGGATAGGATAGCGGATACGATAGGATTGAGGATATGATAGGATATAGGATAGGATAGGAAAGAGGATCGGATTGGGGTTTGGATAGGATAGAGGATAGGATAGGATAGAGGATAGGATAGGATAGAGGATCGGATAGGGGTTTGGATAGGATAGAGGATAGGATAGGATAGAGGATATAATAGGATAGAGGATAGGATAGGATAGAGGATAGGGTAGGATAGAGGATAGGATAGGATAGAGGATACGATATTATAGAGGATAGGATAGGATAGAGGATAGGATAGGGTATAGTATAGGATAGAATAGAGGATAGGATAGGATAGAGGATAGGATAGGATAGAGGAATAGGATTGGATAGAGGATGGGATAGGATATAGGATATAATAGGATAGAGGATCGGATAGGGGTTTGGATAGGATAGAGGATAGGAAAGGATAGAGGATAGGATAGGATAGAGGATAGGATAGGATAGAGGATAGGATAGGATAGGATAGAGAATAGGATAGGATAGATGATATTATAGGAGAGAGGATAGGATATGATAGAGGATAGGATAGGATAGAGGATAGGATAGGATAGAGAATAGGATAGAGGATAGGATAGAGGATTGGATAGGATTTGGGATATTATAGGATAGAGGATAGGGTAGGATAGCGGATAGGATAGGATATAGGGTAGGATAGGATAGAGGATAGGATAGGATAGAGGATAGGATAGGGAAGAGGATGGGATAGGCTAGAGAATAGGATAGAGGATAGGATAGGATAGAGGATAGGATAGGATAGAGGATAGGATAGGATAGGATAGAGGATAGGATAGGATAGAGGATAGGATAGGAGAGAGGATAGGATAGGATAGAGGATATAATAGGATAGAGGATAGGATAGGATAGAGGATAGGGTAGGATAGAGGATAGGATAGGATAGAGGATAGGATAGGGTAGAGGATAGGATAGGCTAGAGAATAGGATAGAGGATAGGATAGGATAGAGGATAGGATAGGATAGAGGATAGGATAGGATAGAGGATGGGATAGGATAGAGGATAGGATAGGATAGAGGATAGGATAGGATAGAGGATAGGATAGGATAGAGGATAGGATAGGATAGAGGATAGGATAGGATAGAGGATAGGATAGGGTAGAGGATAGGATAGGCTAGAGAATAGGATAGAGGATAGGATAGGATAGAGGATAGGATAGGATAGAGGATAGGATAGGATAGAGGATAGGATAGGATAGAGGATAGGATAGGATAGAGGATAGGATAGGGTAGAGGATAGGATAGGCTAGAGAATAGGATAGAGGATAGGATAGGATAGAGGATAGGATAGGATAGCGGATACGATAGGATTGAGGATATGATAGGATATAGGATAGGATAGGATAGAGGATCGGATTGGGGTTTGGATAGGATAGAGGATAGGATAGGATAGAGGATAGGATAGGATAGGATAGAGGATCGGATAGGACAGAGGATTGGATAGGATAGAGGATACGATAGGATAGAGGATATTATAGAGAAGAGGATAGGATAGAGGATAGGATAGGATAGAGGATAGGATAGGATAGAGGATCGGATAGGACAGAGGAATGGATAGGATAGAGGATAGGATAGGATAGAGAATAGGATAAGGGATTGGATAGGATAGAGAATAGGATAGGATAGCGGATACGATAGGATTGAGGATATGATAGGATATAGGATAGGATAGGATAGAGGATCGGATAGGGGTTTGGATAGGATAGAGGATAGGATAGGATAGAGGATAGGATAGGAGAGAGGATAGGATAGGATAGAGGATATAATAGGATAGAGGATAGGATAGGATAGAGGATAGGGTAGGATAGAGGATAGGATAGGATAGAGGATACGATATTATAGAGGATAGGATAGGATAGAGGATAGGATAGGGTATAGTATAGGATAGAATAGAGGATAGGATAGGATAGAGGATAGGATAGGATAGAGGAATAGGATTGGATAGAGGATGGGATAGGATAGAGGATAGGATAGTATAGAGGATAGGATAGGATAGAGGATAGGATAGGATAGAGGATAGGATAGGGTAGAGGATAGGATAGGCTAGAGAATAGGATAGAGGATAGGATAGGATAGAGGATAGGATAGGATAGAGGATCGGATAGGATAGAGGATAGGATAGGATAGAGGATAGGATAGGATAGAGAATAGGATAGGATAGCGGATACGATAGGATTGAGGATATGATAGGATATAGGATAGGATAGGATAGAGGATCGGATAGGGGTTTGGATAGGATAGAGGATAGGATAGGATAGAGGATAGGATAGGATAGAGGATCGGATAGGACATAGGATTGGATAGGATAGAGGATACGATAGGATAGAGGATATTATAGAGAAGAGGATAGGATAGAGGATAGGATAGGATAGAGGATAGGATAGGATAGAGGATCGGATAGGACAGAGGAATGGATAGGATAGAGGATAGGATAGGATAGAGAATAGGATAAGGGATTGGATAGGATAGAGAATATGATAGGATAGCGGATACGATAGGATTGAGGATATGATAGGATATAGGATAGGGTAGGATAGAGGATAGGATAGGATAGAGGATACGATATTATAGAGGATAGGATAGGATAGAGGATAGGATAGGGTATAGTATAGGATAGAATAGAGGATAGGATAGGATAGAGGATCGGATTGGGGTTTGGATAGGATAGAGGATAGGATAGGATAGAGGATAGGATAGGATAGAGGATCGGATAGGGGTTTGGATAGGATAGAGGATAGGATAGGATAGAGGATATAATAGGATAGATAATAGGATAGGATAGAGGATAGGGTAGGATAGAGGATAGGATAGGATAGAGGATACGATATTATAGAGGATAGGATAGGATAGAGGATAGGATAGGGTATAGTATAGGATAGAATAGAGGATAGGATAGGATAGAGGATAGGATAGGATAGAGGAATAGGATTGGATAGAGGATGGGATAGGATATAGGATATAATAGGATAGAGGATCGGATAGGGGTTTGGATAGGATAGAGGATAGGAAAGGATAGAGGATAGGGTAGGATAGAGGATAGGATAGGATAGAGGATACGATATTATAGAGGATAGGATAGGATAGAGGATAGGATAGGAGAGAGGATAGGATAGGATAGAGGATATAATAGGATAGAGGATATAATAGGATAGAGGATAGGATAGGATAGAGGATAGGGTAGGATAGAGGATAGGATAGGATAGAGGATACGATATTATAGAGGATAGGATAGGATAGAGGATACGATATTATAGAGGATAGGATAGGATAGAGGATAGGATAGGGTATAGTATAGTATAGAATAGAGGATAGGATAGGATAAAGGATAGGATGGGATAGAGGAATAGGATTGGATAGAGGATGGGATAGGATAGAGGATAGGATAGGATAGAGGATAGGATAGGATAGAGGATAGGATAGGATAGAGGATGGGATAGGATAGAGGATTGGATAGGATAGAGAATAGGATAGAGGATAGGATAGGATAGAGGATAGGATAGGATAGAGGATAGGATAGGATAGGATAGAGAATAGGATAGGATAGATGATATTATAGGAGAGAGGATAGGATATGATAGAGGATAGGATAGGATAGAGGATAGGATAGGATAGAGAATAGGATAGAGGATAGGATAGAGGATTGGATAGGATTTGGGATATTATAGGATAGAGGATAGGGTAGGATAGCGGATAGGATAGGATATAGGGTAGGATAGGATAGAGGATAGGATAGGATAGAGGATAGGATAGGGTAGAGGATAGGATAGGCTAGAGAATAGGATAGAGGATAGGATAGAATAGAGGATAGGATAGGATAGAGGATAGGATAGGATAGGATAGAGGATAGGATAGGATAGAGGATAGGATAGGATAGAGGATAGGATAGGATAGAGAATAGGATAGGATAGCGGATACGATGGGATTGACGATATGATAGGATATAGGATAGGATAGGATAGAGGATCGGATAGGGGTTTGGATAGGATAGAGGATAGGATAGGATAGATGATATTATAGGAAAGAGTATAGGATATGATAGAGGATACGATATTATAGAGGAGAGGATCGAATAGAGGAAAGGATAGGGGATTCGATAGGATAGAGGATAGGATAGTGGATAGGATAGGATAGAGGATAGAATAGGGGATTGGATAGGATAAGGGATTGGATAGGATAGAGAATAGGATCGGATAGCGGATACGATAGGATTGAGGATATGATAGGATAGAGGATAGGATAGGATAGAGGATCGGATAGGGGATTGGATAAGATAGAGGATAGGATAGGATAGAGGATAGGATAGGATAGAGGATAGGATAGGATAGAGGATAGGATAGGAGAGTGGATAGGATAGGATAGAGGATAGGATAGGAGATTCGATAGGATAGAGGACAGGAGACGATAGAGGATAGGATAGGGTATAGGATTGGGTAGGGTAGAAGATAGGATAGGATAGAGGATAGGATAGGATAGAGGATAGGATAGGATAGAGGATCGGATAGGGGATTGGACAAGATAGAGGAGAGGATAGGATAGAGGATAGGATAGGATAGAGCATAGGATAGGATAGAGAATAGGATAGGACAGATGATATTAAAGGAAAGAGGATAGTATATGATAGAGGATGCGATATTATAGAGGATACGATATTGTAGAGGATAGGATAGGATAGAGGATCGGATAGGACAGAGGATTGGATAGGATAGAGGATACGATAGGATAGAGGATATTATAGAGAAGAGGATAGGGTAGAGGATAGGATAGGATAGAGGATAGGATAGGATAGAGGATCGGATAGGACAGAGGATTGGATAGGATAGAGGATAGGATAGGATAGAGAATAGGATAAGGGATTG
Source organism: Halictus rubicundus (assembly GCF_050948215.1). Classification (NCBI taxonomy): domain Eukaryota; kingdom Metazoa; phylum Arthropoda; class Insecta; order Hymenoptera; family Halictidae; genus Halictus; species Halictus rubicundus. The sequence goes on along the minus strand of NW_027488835.1, from coordinate 77,220 downwards.
GATAGGATAGAGAATAGGATAGGATAGCCGATACGATAGGATTGAGGATATGATAGGATATAGGATAGGATAGGATAGAGGATCGGATAGGGGTTTGGATAGGATAGAGGATAGGATAGGATAGAGGATAGGATAGGATAGATGATAGGATAGGATAGAGGATAGGATAGGGGATTGGATAGGATAGAGAATAGGATAGGATAGATGATATTATAGGAAAGAGTATAGGATATGATAGAGGATACGATATTATAGAGGAGAGGATTGAATAGAGGAAAGGATAGGGGATTCGATAGGATAGAGGATAGGATAGTGGATAGGATAGAATAGAGGATAGAATAGGGGATAGGATAGGATATAGGATTGGATAGGATAGAGGATTGGATAGGATAGAGGATGGGATAGGATAGAGGATAGGATAGGATAGAAGATACGATAGGATAGAGGATAGGATAGGATAGAGGATATAGGATATAGGATTGGATAGGACACAGGATAGGATACGATAGAGGATAGGATAGGTTAGGATAGGGAATAGGATAGGATGGATGATATTATAGGATAGAGGATACGATATTATAGAGGAGAGGATCGAATATAGGAAAGGATAGGGGATTGGATAGCATAGGGGATTGGATAGGATAGAGAATAGGATAGGATAGATGATATTAAAGGAAAGAGGATAGGATAGGATAGAGGATAGGATAGGATAGAGGATAGGATAGGATAGAGGATAGGATAGGATAGAGGATAGGATAGGATAGAGAATAGGATAGGATAGAGGATACGATATTATAGAGGATAGGATAGGATAGAGGATAGGATAGGGTATAGTATAGGATAGAATAGAGGATAGGATAGGATAGAGGATAGGATAGGATAGAGGAATAGGATTGGATAGAGGATGGGATAGGATAGAGGATAGGATAGGATAGAGGATAGGATAGGATAGAGGATAGGATAGGATAGAGGATAGGATAGGATAGAGGATAGGATAGGATAGAGAATAGGATAGGATAGCGGATACGATAGGATTGAGGATATGATAGGATATAGGATAGGATAGGATAGAGGATCGGATAGGGGTTTGGATAGGATAGAGGATAGGATAGGATAGAGGATAGGATAGGATAGAGGATCGGATAGGACAGAGGATTGGATAGGATAGAGGATACGATAGGATAGAGGATATTATAGAGAAGAGGATAGGATAGAGGATAGGATAGGATAGAGGATCGGATAGGACAGAGGAATGGATAGGATAGAGGATAGGATAGGATAGAGAATAGGATAAGGGATTGGATAGGATAGAGAATAGGATAGGATAGCGGATACGATAGGATTGAGGATATGATAGGATATAGGATATAATAGGATAGAGGATCGGATAGGGGTTTGGATAGGATAGAGGATAGGAAAGGATAGAGGATAGGGTAGGATAGAGGATACGATATTATAGAGGATAGGATAGGATAGAGGATAGGATAGGAGAGAGGATAGGATAGGATAGAGGATACGATATTATAGAGGATAGGATAGGATAGAGGATAGGATAGGATAGAGGATAGGATAGGATAGAGGATAGGATAGGATAGAGGATAGGATAGGATAGAGGATAGGATAGGATAGGATAGAGAATAGGATAGGATAGATGATATTATAGGAGAGAGGATAGGATATGATAGAGGATAGGATAGGATAGAGGATAGGATAGGATAGAGAATAGGATAGAGGATAGGATAGAGGATTGGATAGGATTTGGGATATTATAGGATAGAGGATAGGGTAGGATAGCGGATAGGATAGGATATAGGGTAGGATAGGATAGAGGATAGGATAGGATAGAGGATAGGATAGGGTAGAGGATAGGATAGGCTAGAGAATAGGATAGAGGATAGGATAGGATAGAGGATAGGATAGGATAGAGGATAGGATAGGATAGAGGATAGGATAGGATAGAGGATAGGATAGGATAGAGGATAGGATAGGATAGAGAATAGGATAGGATAGCGGATACGATAGGATTGAGGATATGATAGGATATAGGATAGGATAGGATAGAGGATCGGATAGGGGTTTGGATAGGATAGAGGATAGGATAGGATAGAGGATAGGATAGGAGAGAGGATAGGATAGGATAGAGGATAGGATAGGATAGAGAATAGGATAGGATAGCGGATACGATAGGATTGAGGATATGATAGGATATAGGATAGGATAGGATAGAGGATCGGATAGGGGTTTGGATAGGATAGAGGATAGGATAGGATAGAGGATAGGATAGGAGAGAGGATAGGATAGGATAGAGGAATAGGATTGGATAGAGGATGGGATAGGATAGAGGATAGGATAGGATAGAGGATAGGATAGGATAGAGGATAGGATAGGATAGAGGATAGGATAGGATAGAGGATAGGATAGGATAGAGAATAGGATAGGATAGCGGATACGATAGGATTGAGGATATGATAGGATATAGGATAGGATAGGATAGAGGATCGGATAGGGGTTTGGATAGGATAGAGGATAGGATAGGATAGAGGATAGGATAGGATAGAGGATCGGATAGGACAGAGGATTGGATAGGATAGAGGATACGATAGGATAGAGGATATTATAGAGAAGAGGATAGGATAGAGGATAGGATAGGATAGAGGATCGGATAGGACAGAGGAATGGATAGGATAGAGGATAGGATAGGATAGAGAATAGGATAAGGGATTGGATAGGATAGAGAATAGGATAGGATAGCGGATACGATAGGATTGAGGATATGATAGGATATAGGATATAATAGGATAGAGGATCGGATAGGGGTTTGGATAGGATAGAGGATAGGAAAGGATAGAGGATAGGGTAGGATAGAGGATACGATATTATAGAGGATAGGATAGGATAGAGGATAGGATAGGAGAGAGGATAGGATAGGATAGAGGATACGATATTATAGAGGATAGGATAGGATAGAGGATAGGATAGGATAGAGGATAGGATAGGATAGAGGATAGGATAGGATAGAGGATAGGATAGGATAGAGGATAGGATAGGATAGGATAGAGAATAGGATAGGATAGATGATATTATAGGAGAGAGGATAGGATATGATAGAGGATAGGATAGGATAGAGGATAGGATAGGATAGAGAATAGGATAGAGGATAGGATAGAGGATTGGATAGGATTTGGGATATTATAGGATAGAGGATAGGGTAGGATAGCGGATAGGATAGGATATAGGGTAGGATAGGATAGAGGATAGGATAGGATAGAGGATAGGATAGGGTAGAGGATAGGATAGGCTAGAGAATAGGATAGAGGATAGGATAGGATAGAGGATAGGATAGGATAGAGGATAGGATAGGATAGAGGATAGGATAGGATAGAGGATAGGATAGGATAGAGGATAGGATAGGATAGAGAATAGGATAGGATAGCGGATACGATAGGATTGAGGATATGATAGGATATAGGATAGGATAGGATAGAGGATCGGATAGGGGTTTGGATAGGATAGAGGATAGGATAGGATAGAGGATAGGATAGGAGAGAGGATAGGATAGGATAGAGGATAGGGTAGGATAGAGGATAGGTTAGGATAGAGGATACGATATTATAGAGGATAGGATAGGATAGAGGATAGGATAGGGTATAGTATAGGATAGAATAGAGGATAGGATAGGATAGAGGATAGGATAGGATAGAGGAATAGGATTGGATAGAGGATGGGATAGGATAGAGGATAGGATAGGATAGATGATAGGATAGGATAGAGGATAGGATAGGATAGAGGATAGGATAGGGTAGAGGATAGGATAGGCTAGAGAATAGGATAGAGGATAGGATAGGATAGAGGATAGGATAGGATAGAGGATAGGATAGGATAGAGGATAGGATAGGATAGAGGATAGGATAGGATAGAGGATACGATAGGATAGAGGATATTATAGAGAAGAGGATAGGATAGAGGATAGGATAGGATAGAGGATAGGATAGGATAGAGGATCGGATAGGACAGTGGAATGGATAGGATAGAGGATAGGATAGGATAGAGAATAGGATAGGATAGCGGATACGATAGGATTGAAGATATGATAGGATATAGGATAGGATAGGATAGAGGATCGGATAGGGGTTTGGATAGGATAGAGGATAGGATAGGATAGAGGATAGGATAGGATAGAGGATCGGATAGGACAGAGGATTGGATAGGATAGAGGATACGATAGGATAGAGGATATTATAGAGAAGAGGATAGGATAGAGGATAGGATAGGATAGAGGATAGGATAGGATAGAGGATCGGATAGGACAGAGGAATGGATAGGATAGAGGATAGGATAGGATAGAGAATAGGATAAGGGATTGGATAGGATAGAGAATAGGATAGGATAGCGGATAGGATAGGATAGAGGATGGGATAGGATAGAGGATAATATAGGATAGAGGATAGGATAGGATGGAGGATAGGATACGATAGAGGATAGGATAGGATAGAGGATATGATACGATAGAGGATAGGATAGGATAGAGGATACGATATAGGATTTAATACTATAGAGTATAGGATACGATAGAGGATAGGATACGATAGAGGATAGGATACGATAGAGGATAGGATAGGATAGAGGATACGATATAGGATTTAATAGGATAGAGGATAGGATAGGATAGATGATAGGATAGGATAGAGGATCCGATATAGGATTTAATAGGATAGAGGATAGGATACGATAAAGGATAGGATAGGATAGAGGATAGGATAGGATAGAGAATAGGATATAGGATTGGATAGGATAGCGGATAGGATAGGATAGAGGATTGGATAGGATAGGGGATAGGATACGATAGAGGATAGGATAGGATAGAGAATAGGATATAGGATTGGATAGGATAGAGGATAGAATAGGATAGAGGATAGGATAGGATAGAGGATAGGATAGGATAGAGGATAGGATAGGATAGAGGATAGGATAGGATAGAGAATAGGATATAGGATTGGATAGGATAGCGGATAGGATAGGATAGACGATTGGATTGGATAGGGGATAGGATACGATAGAGGATAGGATAGGATAGAGAATAGGATATAGGATTGGATAGGATAGAGGATAGAATAGGATAGAGGATAGGATAGGATAGAGGATAGGATAGGATAGAGGATAGGATATAGGATTTAATAGGATAGAGGATAGGATGCGATAAAGGATAGGATAGGATAGAGGATAGGATATAGGATAGGATAGGATAGAGGATAGGATAGGATAGAGGATAGGATAGGATAGAGGATGGGATAGGATAGAGGATAGGATAGGATAGAGGATAGGATAGGATAGAGGATAGGATAGGATAGAGGATAGGATAGGATAGAGGATAGGATAGGATAGAGGATAGGATAGGATAGAGGATAGGATAGGATAGAGGATGGGATAGGATAGAGGATAATATAGGATAGAGGATAGGATAGGATGGAGGATAGGATACGATAGAGGATAGGATAGGATAGAGGATATGATACGATAGAGGATAGGATAGGATAGAGGATACGATATAGGATTTAATACTATAGAGTATAGGATACGATAGAGGATAGGATAGGATAGAGGATACAATACGATAAAGGATAGGATAGGATAGAGGATAGGATATAGGATAGGATAGGATAGAGGATAGGATAGGATAGAGGATAGGATAGGATAGAGGATAGGATAGGATAGAGGATGGGATAGGATAGAGGATAGGATAGGATAGAGGATAGGATAGGATAGAGGATAGGATAGGATAGAGGATAGGATAGGATAGAGGATAGGATAGGATAGAGGATAGGATAGGATAGAGGATGGGATAGGATAGAGGATAATATAGGATAGAGGATAGGATAGGATGGAGGATAGGATACGATAGAGGATAGGATACGATAAAGGATAGGATAGGATAGAGGATAGGATAGGATAGAGAATAGGATATAGGATTGGATAGGATAGCGGATAGGATAGGATAGAGGATTGGATAGGATAGGGGATAGGATACGATAGAGGATAGGATAAGATAGAGGATAGGATATAGGATAGGATAGGATAGAGGATAGGATAGGATAGAGGATAGGATAGGATAGAGGATGGGATAGGATAGAGGATAGGATAGGATAGAGGATAGGATAGGATAGAGGATAGGATAGGATAGAGGATAGGATAGGATAGAGGATAGGATAGGATAGAGGATAGGATAGGATAGAGGATAGGATAGGATAGAGGATGGGATAGGATAGAGGATAATATAGGATAGAGGATAGGATAGGATGGAGGATAGGATACGATAGAGGATAGGATAGGATAGAGGATATGATACGATAGAGGATAGGATAGGATAGAGGATACGATATAGGATTTAATACTATAGAGTATAGGATACGATAGAGGATAGGATAGGATAGAGGATACAATACGATAAAGGATAGGATAGGATAGAGGATAGGATATAGGATAGGATAGGATAGAGGATAGGATAGGATAGAGGATAGGATAGGATAGAGGATAGGATAGGATAGAGGATGGGATAGGATAGAGGATAGGATAGGATAGAGGATAGGATAGGATAGAGGATAGGATAGGATAGAGGATAGGATAGGATAGAGGATAGGATAGGATAGAGGATAGGATAGGATAGAGGATAGGATAGGATAGAGGATGGGATAGGATAGAGGATAATATAGGATAGAGGATAGGATAGGATGGAGGATAGGATACGATAGAGGATAGGATACGATAAAGGATAGGATAGGATAGAGGATAGGATAGGATAGAGAATAGGATATAGGATTGGATAGGATAGCGGATAGGATAGGATAGAGGATTGGATAGGATAGGGGATAGGATACGATAGAGGATAGGATAAGATAGAGAATAGGATATAGGATTGGATAGGATAGAGGATAGAATAGGATAGAGGATAGGATAGGATAGAGGATAGGATAGGATAGAGGATAGGATAGGATAGAGGATAGGATAGGATAGAGGATACGATATAGGATTTAATAGGATAGAGGATAGGATACGATAGAGGATACGATAGGATAGAGGATAGGATAGGATAGAGAATAGGATAGGATAGAGGAAAGGATAGGATAGAGGATAGGATAGGATAGAGGATAGGATAGGATAGAGGATGGGATAGGATAGAGGATAATATAGGATAGAGGATAGGATAGGATAGAGGATATGATACGATAAAGGATAGGATAGGATAGAGGATACGATATAGGATTTAATAGGATAGAGTATAGGATACGATAGAGGATAGGATACGATGGAGGATAGGATGTGATAGAGGATAGGATAGGATAGAGGATAGGATAGGATAGAGGATAGGATAGGATAGAGGATATGATAGGATAGAGGATGGGATAGGGTAGAGGATAATATAGCATAGAGGATAGGATAGGATAGAGGATATGATACGATAAAGGATAGGATAGGATAGAGGATACGATATAGGATTTAATAGGATAGAGTATAGGATACGATAGAGGATAGGATACGATAGAGGATAGGATGTGATAGAGGATAGGATAGGATAGAGGATAGGATAGGATAGAGGATAGGATAGGATAGAGGATAGGATAGGATAGAGGATAGGATACGATAGAGGATAGGATAGGATAGAGGATCCGATATAGGATTTAATAGGATAGAGGATAGGATAGGATAGAGGATCCGATATAGGATTTAATAGGATAGAGGATAGGATACGATAAAGGATAGGATAGGATAGAGGATAGGATAGGATAGAGAATAGGATATAGGATTGGATAGGATAGCGGATAGGATAGGATAGAGGATAGGATAGGATAGAGAATAGGATATAGGATTGGATAGGATAGCGGATAGGATAGGATAGAGGATTGGATAGGATAGGGGATAGGATACGATAGAGGATAGGATAGGATAGAGAATAGGATATAGGATTGGATAGGATAGAGGATAGAATAGGATAGAGGATAGGATAGGATAGAGGATAGGATATGATACAGGATAGGATAGGATAGAGGATAGGATAGGATAGAGGATAGGATAGGATACAGGATAGGATAGGATAGAGGATAGGACATGATAGAGGATAGGATAGGATAGAGGATAGGATAGGATAGAGAATAGGATGGGATAGAGGATAGGATAGGATAGAGGATAGGATAGGATAGAGGATAGGATAGGATAGAGGATGGGATAGGATAGAGGATAGGATAGGACAGAGGATAGGATAGGATAGAGGATAGGATAGGATAGAGGATAGGATAGGATAGAGGATAGGATAGGATAGAGGATAGGATAGGATAGAGGATAGGACAGGATAGAGAATAGGATAGGATAGAGGAAAGTATAGGATAGAGGATAGGATGGGATAGAGGATAGGATAGGATAGAGGATGGGATAGGATAGAGGATAATATAGGATAGAGGATAGGATAGGATAGAGGATAGGATAGGATAGAGGATAGGATACGATAGAGGATAGGATAGGATAGAGGATCCGATATAGGATTTAATAGGATAGAGGATAGGATAGGATAGAGGATCCGATATAGGATTTAATAGGATAGAGGATAGGATACGATAAAGGATAGGATAGGATAGAGGATAGGATAGGGTAGAGAATAGGATATAGGATTGGATAGGATAGCGGATAGGATAGGATAGAGGATAGGATAGGATAGAGAATAGGATATAGGATTGGATAGGATAGCGGATAGGATAGGATAGAGGATTGGATAGGATAGGGGATAGGATACGATAGAGGATAGGATAGGATAGAGAATAGGATATAGGATTGGATAGGATAGAGGATAGAATAGGATAGAGGATAGGATAGGATAGAGGATAGGATATGATACAGGATAGGATAGGATAGAGGATAGGATAGGATAGAGGATAGGATAGGATACAGGATAGGATAGGATAGAGGATAGGACATGATAGAGGATAGGATAGGATAGAGGATAGGATAGGATAGAGAATAGGATGGGATAGAGGATAGGATAGGATAGAGGATAGGATAGGATAGAGGATAGGATAGGATAGAGGATGGGATAGGATAGAGGATAGGATAGGACAGAGGATAGGATAGGATAGAGGATAGGATAGGATAGAGGATAGGATAGGATAGAGGATAGGATAGGATAGAGGATAGGATAGGATAGAGGATAGGACAGGATAGAGAATAGGATAGGATAGAGGAAAGTATAGGATAGAGGATAGGATAGGATAGAGGATAGGATAGGATAGAGGATGGGATAGGATAGAGGATAATATAGGATAGAGGATAGGATAGGATAGAGGATAGGATAGGATAGAGAATAGGATAGGATAGAGGATAGGATAGGATAGAGGATAGGACAGGATAGAGGATAGGATAGGATAGAGGATAGGATAGGATAGAGGATGGGATAGGATAGAGGATAGGATAGGATAGAGGATAGGATAGGATAGAGGATAGGATAGGATAGAGGATAGGATAGGATAGAGGATAGGGTAGGATAGAGGATAGGATAGGATAGAGGATAGGATAGGATAGAGGATAGGATAGGATAGAGGATACGATATAGGATTTAATAGGATAGAGGATAGGATACGATAGAGGATACGATAGGATAGAGGATAGGATAGGATAGAGGATAGGGTAGGATAGAGGATAGGATAGGATAGAGGATAGGATAGGATAGAGGATAGGATAGGATAGAGGATACGATATAGGATTTAATAGGATAGAGGATAGGATACGATAGAGGATACGATAGGATAGAGGATAGGATAGGATAGAGGATAGGATAGGATAGAGGATAGGGTAGGATAGAGGATAGGATAGGATAGAGGATAGGATAGGATAGAGGATAGGATAGGATGGAGGATAGGATAGGATGGAAGATATGATAGGATAGAGAATAGGATAGGATAGAGGATAGGAAAGGATAGAGGATAGGATAGGATTGAGGCTAGGATAGGATAGTGGATAGGATAGGATAGAGTATGGTATAGGATAGAGGATAGGAGAGGATACAGGATAGGATAGGATTGAGGATAGGATAGTATAGAGGATAGTACAGGATAGAGGATACGATAGAGAATAGGATAGGATACAGGATAGGATAGGATAGAGGATAGGATAGGATAGAGGATAGGATACGATAGAGGATAGGATAGGATAGAGGATAGGATAGGATAGAGGATAGGATAGGGGATTGGATAGGATAGAGGATAGGATAGGATAGAGGATATGATAGGATAGAGGATAGGATAGGATAGAGGATATGATAGGATACAGGATATGATGGGATTGAGGATAGGACGGGATAGAGGAGAGGATAGAGGATTGGATAGGATAGAGGATAGGATACGATAGAGGATAGGATAGGATAGACGATAGGATAGAGAATAGGATAGGATAGAGGATAGGATAGAGGATTGGATAGTATAGGGGATATTGTAGTATAGAGGGTAGGATAGGATAGCGGATAGGATAGCATAGAGGATAGGATAGGGGATTGAATAGGATAGAGGATAGGATAGGATAGAGGATAGGATAGGATAGAGGATAGGATAGGATAGAGGATATGATAGGACACAGGATATGATAGGATTGAGGATAGGACGGGTTAGAGGAGAGGATAGAGGATTGGATAGGATAGAGGATAGGATAGGATAGACGATAGGATAGAGAATAGGATAGGATAGAGGATAGGCTAGGGTAGAGGATAGGATTGGATAGAGGATAGGATAGGTTAGAGGATAGGATAGGATAGAGGATAGGATAGAGTAGAGGATAGGATAGGATAGAGGATAGGATAGGATAGAGGATAGGATAGAGGATAGGATAGAGGATTGGATAGTATAGGGGATATTATAGTATAGAGGGTAGGATAGGATAGCGGATAGGATAGGATATAGGATAGGATTGGAAAGAGGATAGGATAGGATAGAGGATAGGATGGGATAGAGGATAGGATAGGATTTTGGGTAGGATAGGATAGTGGATAGGATGGGATAGAGTAGACGATAGAGGATACGATATGATTCAGGATAGGATAGGATAGAGCAGACGATAGCGGATTGGATAGGACAGAGCAGACGATAGAGAATACGATATGATTCAGGATAGGATAGGATTGAGCAGACGATAGCGGATAGGATGGGGGATTGGATAGGATAGAGGATAGGATAGGATAGAGGATTGACTAGGATAGAGGATAGGATTGGATAGAGGATAGGATAGGATAGAGGATAGGATAGGATAGAGGATAGGATAGGATAGAGGATAGGATAGAGGATAGAGGATAGGATAGAGGATAGGATAGAGGATTGGACAGGATAGAGGATAGGATAGGATAGAGGATGGGATAGGATAGAGGATAATATAGGATAGAGGATAGGATAGGATAGAGGATAGGATAGGATAGAGGATAGGATACGATAGAGGATAGGATAGGATAGAGGATAGGATAGGATAGAGGATAGGATAGGGGATTGGATAGGATAGAGGATAGGATAGGATAGAGGATATGATAGGATAGAGGATAGGATAGGATAGAGGATATGATAGGATACAGGATATGATGGGATTGAGGATAGGACGGGATAGAGGAGAGGATAGAGGATTGGATAGGATAGAGGATAGGATACGATAGAGGATAGGATAGGATAGACGATAGGATAGAGAATAGGATAGGATAGAGGATAGGATAGAGGATTGGATAGTATAGGGGATATTGTAGTATAGAGGGTAGGATAGGATAGCGGATAGGATAGCATAGAGGATAGGATAGGGGATTGAATAGGATAGAGGATAGGATAGGATAGAGGATAGGATAGGATAGAGGATAGGATAGGATAGAGGATATGATAGGACACAGGATATGATAGGATTGAGGATAGGACGGGTTAGAGGAGAGGATAGAGGATTGGATAGGATAGAGGATAGGATAGGATAGACGATAGGATAGAGAATAGGATAGGATAGAGGATAGGCTAGGGTAGAGGATAGGATTGGATAGAGGATAGGATAGGTTAGAGGATAGGATAGGATAGAGGATAGGATAGAGTAGAGGATAGGATAGGATAGAGGATAGGATAGGATAGAGGATAGGATAGAGGATAGGATAGAGGATTGGATAGTATAGGGGATATTATAGTATAGAGGGTAGGATAGGATAGCGGATAGGATAGGATATAGGATAGGATTGGAAAGAGGATAGGATAGGATAGAGGATAGGATGGGATAGAGGATAGGATAGGATTTTGGGTAGGATAGGATAGTGGATAGGATGGGATAGAGTAGACGATAGAGGATACGATATGATTCAGGATAGGATAGGATAGAGCAGACGATAGCGGATTGGATAGGACAGAGCAGACGATAGAGAATACGATATGATTCAGGATAGGATAGGATTGAGCAGACGATAGCGGATAGGATGGGGGATTGGATAGGATAGAGGATAGGATAGGATAGAGGATTGACTAGGATAGAGGATAGGATTGGATAGAGGATAGGATAGGATAGAGGATAGGATAGGATAGAGGATAGGATAGGATAGAGGATAGGATAGAGGATAGAGGATAGGATAGAGGATAGGATAGAGGATTGGACAGGATAGAGGATAGGATAGGATAGAGGATGGGATAGGATAGAGGATAATATAGGATAGAGGATAGGATAGGATAGAGGATAGGATAGGATAGAGAATAGGATAGGATAGAGGATAGGATAGGATAGAGGATAGGACAGGATAGAGGATAGGATAGGATAGAGGATAGGATAGGATAGAGGATAGGATATGATACAGGATAGGATAGGATAGAGGATAGGATAGGATAGAGGATAGGATAGGATACAGGATAGGATAGGATAGAGGATAGGATATGATAGAGGATAGGATAGGATAGAGGATAGGATAGGATAGAGAATAGGATGGGATAGAGGATAGGATAGGATAGAGGATAGGATAGGATAGAGGATAGGATAGGATAGAGGATGGGATAGGATAGAGGATAGGATAGGATAGAGGATAGGATAGGATAGAGGATAGGATAGGATAGAGGATAGGATAGGATAGAGGATAGGATAGGATAGAGGATAGGATAGGATAGAGGATACGATATAGGATTTAATAGGATAGAGGATAGGATACGATAGAGGATACGATAGGATAGAGGATAGGATAGGATAGAGAATAGGATAGGATAGAGGAAAGGATAGGATAGAGGATAGGATAGGATAGAGGATAGGATAGGATAGAGGATGGGATAGGATAGAGGATAATATAGGATAGAGGATAGGATAGGATAGAGGATGGGATAGGATAGAGGATAATATAGGATAGAGGATAGGATATAGGATTTAATAGGATAGAGGATAGGATACGATAAAGGATAGGATAGGATAGAGGATAGGATATAGGATTGGATAGGATAGCGGATAGGATAGGATAGGGGATTGGATAGGATAGAGAATAGGATATAGGATTGGATAGGATAGAGGATAGAATAGGATAGAGGATAGGATAGGATAGAGGATAGGCTATGATACAGGATAGGATAGGATAGGGGATAGGATAGGATAGAGGATAGGATAGGATACAGGATAGGATAGGATAGAGGAAAGGATAGGATAGAGGATAGGATAGGATAGGGGATAGGATAGGATAGAGGATGGGATAGGATAGAGGATAATATAGGATAGAGGATAGGATAGGATAGAGGATGGGATAGGATAGAGGATAATATAGGATAGAGGATAGGATATAGGATTTAATAGGATAGAGGATAGGATACGATAAAGGATAGGATATGATAGAGGATAGGATAGGATAGAGGATAGGATAGGATAGAGAATAGCATAGGATAGAGGATAGGATAGGATAGAGAATAGGATAGGATAGAGGAAAGGATAGGATAGAGGATAGGATAGGATAGAGGATAGGATAGGATAGAGGATGGGATAGGATAGAGGATAATATAGGATAGAGGATAGGATAGGATAGAGGATGGGATAGGATAGAGGATAATATAGGATAGAGGATAGGATATAGGATTTAATAGGATAGAGGATAGGATACGATAAAGGATAGGATAGGATAGAGGATAGGATATAGGATTGGATAGGATAGCGGATAGGATAGGATAGGGGATTGGATAGGATAGAGAATAGGATATAGGATTGGATAGGATAGAGGATAGAATAGGATAGAGGATAGGATAGGATAGAGGATAGGCTATGATACAGGATAGGATAGGATAGAGGATAGGATAGGATAGAGGATAGGATAGGATACAGGATAGGATAGGATAGAGGATAGGATATGATAGAGGATAGGATAGGATAGAGGATAGGATAGGATAGAGAATAGCATAGGATAGAGGATAGGATAGGAAAGAGGATAGGATAGGATAGAGGATAGGATAGGATAGAGGATGGGAAAGGATAGAGGATAGGATACGATAGAGGATAGGATAGGATAGAGGATATGATACGATAGAGGATAGGATAGGATAGAGGATACGATATAGGATTTAATACTATAGAGTATAGGATACGATAGAGGATAGGATACTATAGACGATAGGATAGGGGATTGGATAGGATAGAGGATAGGATAGGATTGAGGATATGATAGGTTAGAGGCTCGGATATTATAGAGGGTAGGATATAATACAGGATATAATAGGATAGATGATATTATAGGATAGAGGACGGGATAGGATAGAGGATACGATCTTATGGAGGATAGGATAGGATGGAGGAAAGTATAGTGTAGTGGAAAGGATAGGATAGAGGATAGGATAGGGGATTGGATAGGATAGAGGATAGGAGGCGAAAGAGGATAGGATTGGATAGAGAATAGGATAGAGGATAGGATAGAGGATTGGATAGGATAGAGGATATTATAGGATAGAGGATAGGATAGAATAGTGGATAGGATAGGATGAAGTATAGGATAGAATTGAGGATAGGATAGGATAGAGGATAGGATAGGGTAGAGGATAGGATAGGATAGAGGATAGGATAGGATAGAGGATAGGATATGATAGGGAATAGGATAGGATAGAGGACAGGATAGGATAGAGGATAGGATTGGATAGAGGATAGGACAGGGTAGAGGATAGGATAGGATAGAGGATAGGATAGGATAGAGGATAGAGGATAGGATAGAGGATAGGATAGAGGATTGGATAGGGTAGGATAGAGGATAGGATAGGATAGGATAGAGGATAGGATAGGATGGAGGATAGGATAGGATGGAAGATATGATAGGATAGAGAATAGGATAGGATAGAGGATAGGAAAGGATAGAGGATAGGATAGGATTGAGGCTAGGATAGGATAGTGGATAGGATAGGATAGAGTATGGTATAGGATAGAGGATAGGAGAGGATACAGGATAGGATAGGATTGAGGATAGGATAGTATAGAGGATAGTACAGGATAGAGGATACGATAGAGAATAGGATAGGATACAGGATAGGATAGGATAGAGGATAGGATAGGATAGAGGATAGGATAGGATAGAGGATAGGATACGATAGAGGATAGGATAGGATAGAGGATAGGATAGGATAGAGGATAGGATAGGGGATTGGATAGGATAGAGGATAGGATAGGATAGAGGATATGATAGGATAGAGGATAGGATAGGATAGAGGATATGATAGGATACAGGATATGATGGGATTGAGGATAGGACGGGATAGAGGAGAGGATAGAGGATTGGATAGGATAGAGGATAGGATACGATAGAGGATAGGATAGGATAGACGATAGGATAGAGAATAGGATAGGATAGAGGATAGGATAGAGGATTGGATAGTATAGGGGATATTGTAGTATAGAGGGTAGGATAGGATAGCGGATAGGATAGCATAGAGGATAGGATAGGGGATTGAATAGGATAGAGGATAGGATAGGATAGAGGATAGGATAGGATAGAGGATAGGATAGGATAGAGGATATGATAGGACACAGGATATGATAGGATTGAGGATAGGACGGGTTAGAGGAGAGGATAGAGGATTGGATAGGATAGAGGATAGGATAGGATAGACGATAGGATAGAGAATAGGATAGGATAGAGGATAGGCTAGGGTAGAGGATAGGATTGGATAGAGGATAGGATAGGTTAGAGGATAGGATAGGATAGAGGATAGGATAGAGTAGAGGATAGGATAGGATAGAGGATAGGATAGGATAGAGGATAGGATAGAGGATAGGATAGAGGATTGGATAGTATAGGGGATATTATAGTATAGAGGGTAGGATAGGATAGCGGATAGGATAGGATATAGGATAGGATTGGAAAGAGGATAGGATAGGATAGAGGATAGGATGGGATAGAGGATAGGATAGGATTTTGGGTAGGATAGGATAGTGGATAGGATGGGATAGAGTAGACGATAGAGGATACGATATGATTCAGGATAGGATAGGATAGAGCAGACGATAGCGGATTGGATAGGACAGAGCAGACGATAGAGAATACGATATGATTCAGGATAGGATAGGATTGAGCAGACGATAGCGGATAGGATGGGGGATTGGATAGGATAGAGGATAGGATAGGATAGAGGATTGACTAGGATAGAGGATAGGATTGGATAGAGGATAGGATAGGATAGAGGATAGGATAGGATAGAGGATAGGATAGGATAGAGGATAGGATAGAGGATAGAGGATAGGATAGAGGATTGGACAGGATAGGGGATATTATAGGATAGAGGGTAGGATAGGATAGCGGATAGGATAGGATATAGGATAGGATAGGAAAGAGGATAGGATAGGATAGAGGGTAGGATAGAGGATAGAGGATAGGATAGAGGATAGGATAGAGGACTGGATAGGATAGGGGATATTATAGGACAGAGGGTAGGATAGGATAGGGGATTGGATAGGATAGAGGATAGGATAGGATAGAGGATAGGATAGGATAGAGGATAGGATACGATAGAGGACAGGATAGAGGATAGGATAGGATAGAGGACAGGAGACGATAGAGGATAGAATAGGATAGAGGATAGGATAGGAATGAGGATAGGATAGGATAGAGGATAGGATAAGATAGAGGATAGGATAGGGGATTGGATAGGATAGAGAATAGGAGACGATAGAGGATATGATAGGGGATTGTATAGGATAGAGGACTGGAGACGATAGATGATAGGACAGGATAGAGGATAGGATAGGATATTATAGAGGATAGGATAGGATAGAGGATAGGATAGGATAGAGGATAGGATAGGATAGAGGATAGGATATCATAGAGGATAGGATAGGATAGAGGATAGTATAGGATAGAGGATAGGATAGGATAGAGGATAGGATAGGATAGAGGATAGGATAGGATAGAGGATTGGAGTGTATAGAGGATAGGATATAGGATTGGATAGGATAGACGATAGGATACGATAGTGGATAGGACAGAGGATAGGATAGGATAGAGGATAGGATAGAGGATTGGATAGAATAGGTGATATTATAGGATAGAGGGTAGGACAGGATAGCGGATAGGATAGGATATAGGATTGGATAGGATAGAGGATAGGATAGGATAGAGGATAGGATAGAGGATAGGATAGAGGATAGGATAGAGGATAGGATAGAGGATAGGATAGAGGATAGGATAGAGGATAGGATAGAGGATAGGATAGGATAGAGAATAGGATAGAGGATAGGATAGGATAGAGGATAGGATAGGATTGAGGATTGGATAGGATAGAGGATAGGATAGGATAGAGGATGGGATAGGATAGAGGATAGGATAGGATAGAGGATAGGATACGATAGAGGATAGGATAGGTGATAGGATAGGATAGAGGATAGGATAGAATACAGGATAGGATAGGATAGCGGATGGGATAGGATATAGGATAGGATAGGATAGAGGATAGGATAGGAATGAGGATAGGATAGGACCGAGGATAGGAGACGATAGAGGATAGTATAGGGGATTGGTTAGCATAGAGGATAGGAGACGATAGAGGATATGATAGGGGATTGTATAGGATAGAGGACAGGAGACGATAGAGGATAGGATAGGATAGAGGATAGGATAGGATAGGATAGGATAGAGGATAGGATAGGATAGAGGATAGGATAGGATAGAGGATAGGATAGTATAGAGGATAGGATAATATAGAGGATAGGATAGGATAGAGGACAGTATAGAGGATTGGATAGAATAGGTTATATTATAGGATAGTGGGTAGGACAGGATAGCGGATAGGATAGGATATAGGATTGGATAGGATAGAGGATAGGATAGGATGGAGGATAGGATAGGATAGCGGATAGGAATAGGGTAGAGTATAGAACAGGATAGAGGATAGGATAGGATAGAGGATAGGATAGGAATGAGGATAGGATAGGATAGAGGATAGGATAAGATAGAGGATCGGATAGGATATAGGATTGGATAGGATGGAGGATAGGATAGGATAGAGTATAGGATAGGGGATAGGATAGAGGATTGGATAGGATAGAGGATAGGATAGGATAGAGGATAGGATAGGATAGAGGATAGGATAGGGTAGCGGATAGGATAGGATATAGGATTGGATAGGATGGAGGATAGGATAGGATAGAGGATAGGATAGGATAGAGGACAGGATAGGATAGATGATAGGATAGGATAGGATAGAGGATAGGATAAGATAGAGGATCGGATAGGATAGAGGATAGGATAGGATATAGGATTGGATAGGATGGAGGATAGGATAGGATAGGATAGAGGACAGGATAGGATAGATGATAGGATAGGATAGGATAGAGGTTAGGATAGGATAGAGGATAGGATAGGATAGCGGATAGGATAGGATATAGGATTGGATAGGATGGAGGATAGGATAGGATAGAGGATAGGATAGGATAGAGGACAGGATAGGATAGATGATAGGATAGGATAGGATAGAGGATAGGATAGGATAGAGGATGGGATAGGATAGAGGATTGAATTAGATAGAGGATAGGATATAGGATTGGATAGGATAGAGGATAGGATACGATAGTGGATAGGACAGAGGAAAGGATAGGATAGAGGATAGGATAGAGGATTGGATAGAATAGGTGATATTATAGGATAGAGGGTAGGACAGGGTAGCGGATAGGATAGGATATAGGATTGGATAGGATAGAGGATAGGATAGGATGGAGGATAGGATAGGATAGCGGATAGGAATAGGGTAGAGTATAGAACAGGATAGAGGATAGGATAGGATAGAGGATAGGATAGGAATGAGGATAGGATAGGATAGAGGATAGGATAAGATAGAGGATCGGATAGGATATAGGATTGGATAGGATGGAGGATAGGATAGGATAGAGGATAGGATAGGGGATAGGATAGAGGATTGGATAGGATAGAGGATAGGATAGGATAGAGGATTGGATAGGATAGAGGATAGGATAGGATAGAGGATAGGATAGGATAGAGGATAGGATAGGATAGCGGATAGGATAGGATATAGGATTGGATAGGATGGAGGATAGGATAGGATAGAGGATAGGATAGGATAGAGGACAGGATAGGATAGATGATAGGATAGGATAGGATAGAGGATAGGATAGGATAGAGGATGGGATAGGATAGAGGATTGGATTAGATAGAGGATAGGATATAGGATTGGATAGGATAGAGGATAGGATACGATAGTGGATAGGACAGAGGAAAGGATAGGATAGAGGATAGGATAGAGGATTGGATAGAATAGGTGATATTATAGGATAGAGGGTAGGACAGGATAGCGGATAGGATAGGATATAGGATTGGATAGGATAGAGGATAGGATAGGATGGAGGATGGGATAGGATAGCGGATAGGAATAGGGTAGAGTATAGAACAGGATAGAGGATAGGATAGGATAGAGGATAGGATAGGAATGAGGATAGGATAGGATAGAGGATAGGATAAGATAGAGGATCGGATAGATTATAGAATAGGATAGAGGATAGGATAGGATAGAGGATAGGATAGGATAGAGGATTGGAGTGTATAGAGGATAGGATATAGGATTGGATAGGATAGAGGATAGGATACGATAGTGGATAGGACAGAGGATAGGATAGGATAGAGGATAGGATAGAGGATTGGATAGAATAGGTGATATTATAGGATAGAGGGTAGGACAGGATAGCGGATAGGATAGGATATAGGATTGGATAGGATAGAGGATAGGATAGGATAGAGGATAGGATAGAGGATAGGATAGAGGATAGGATAGAGGATAGGATAGAGGATAGGATTAGAGGATAGGATAGAGGATAGGATAGGATAGAGGATAGGATAGGATTGAGGAATGGATAGGATAGAGGATAGGATAGAGGATAGGATAGAGGATAGGATAGAGGATAGGAAAGAGGATAGGATAGAGGATAGGATAGGATTGAGGATAGGATAGGATAGAGGATAGGATAGGATAGAGGATAGGATAGGATAGAGGATAGGATAGGGTAAGAGGATAGGATAGAGGATAGGATAGAGGATAGGATAGAGGATAGGATAGAGGATAGGATAGGATAGAGGATAAGATAGGATTGAGGATTGGATAGGATACAGGATAGGATAGAGGATCGGATAGAGGATAGGATAGAGGATAGGATAGAGGATAGGATAGAGGATAGGATAGAGGATAGGATAGAGGATAGGATAGAGGATAGGATAGAGGATAGGATAGAGGATAGGATAGGAATGAGGATAGGATAGGATGGAGGATAGGATAGCATAGCGGATAGGATAGGGTAGAGTATAGAATAGGATAGAGGATAGGATAGGATAGAGGATAGGATAGGAATGAGGATAGGATAGGAATGAGGATAGGATAGGATAGAGGATGGGATAGGATAGAGGATAGGATAGGATAGAGGATAGGATACGATAGAGGACAGGATAGAGGATAGGATAGGATAGAGGACAGGAGACGATAGAGGATAGAATAGGATAGAGGATAGGATAGGATAGAGGATTGGAGTGTATAGAGGATAGGATATAGGATTGGATAGGATAGAGGATAGGATACGATAGTGGATAGGACAGAGGATAGGATAGGATAGAGGATAGGATAGAGGATTGGATAGAATAGGTGATATTATAGGATAGAGGGTAGGACAGGATAGCGGATAGGATAGGATATAGGATTGGATAGGATAGAGGATAGGATAGGATAGAGGATAGGATAGAGGATAGGATAGAGGATAGGATAGAGGATAGGATAGAGGATAGGATAGAGGATAGGATAGAGGATAGGATAGAGGATAGGATAGAGGATAGGATAGAGGATAGGATAGGATAGAGGATAGGATAGAGGATAGGATAGGATAGAGGATAGGATAGGATTGAGGATTGGATAGGATAGAGGATAGGATAGAGGATAGGATAGAGGATAGGATAGAGGATAGGATAGAGGATAGGATAGAGGATAGGATAGAGGATAGGATAGAGGATAGGATAGAGGATAGGATAGAGGATAGGATAGGATAGAGGATAGGATAGGATAGAGGATAGGATAGGATAGAGGATAGAATAGGATAGAGGATAGGATAGAGGATAGGATAGAGGATAGGATAGAGGATAGGATAGGATTGAGGATTGGATAGGATAGAGGATAGGATAGAGGATAGGATAGAGGATAGGATAGAGGATAGGATAGGAATGAGGATAGGATAGGATAGCGGATTGGATAGGGTAGAGTATAGAATAGGATAGAGGATAAGATAGGATAGAGGATAGGATAGGAATGAGGATAGGATAGGATAGAGGATGGGATAGGATAGAGGATAGGATAGGATAGAGGATAGGATACGATAGAGGATAGGATAGAGGATAGAATAGGATAGAGGATAGGATAGGATAGAGCATAGGACAGGAATGAGGATAGGATAGGAATGAGGATAGGATAGGATAGAGGATGGGATAGGATAGAGGATAGGATAGGATAGAGGATAGGATACGATAGAGGATAGGATAGAGGATAGGATAGGATAGAGGATAGGATAGGATTGAGGATAGGATAGGATAGAGGATAGGATAGAGGATAGGATAGAGGATTGGATAGAGGAATGGATAGGATAGTTGATACGATAGGATAGTGAATACGATAGGATAGTGGATAATATAGGATAGAGGATAGGATAGGGGATTGGATAGGATAGAAGATAGGATAGGATAGAGGATAGGATAGGATAGAGGATAGGATAGGATAGGGGATAGGATAGGATAGAGGACAGGATAGGATAGAGGATAGGGTAGGGTAGAGGATTGGAGTGTATAGAGGATAGGATATAGGATTGGATAGGATAGAGGATAGGATAGGATGGAGGATAGGATAGGATAGCGGATAGGATAGGGTAGAGTATAGAATAGGATAGAGGATAGGATAGGATAGAGCATAGGATAGGAATGAGGATAGGATAGGAATGAGGATAGGATAGGATAGAGGATGGGATAGGATAGAGGATAGGATAGGATAGAGGATAGGATAGGATAGAGGATAGGATATAGGATAGGATAGGATACACGATAGGATAGGATTGAGGATAGGATAGGATAGAGGATAGGATAGAGGATAGGATAGAGGATTGGATAGAGGATAGGATAGAGAATAGGATAGAGGATAGGATAGAGGATTGGATAGGATAGGGGATAGGATAGGATAGAGGATAGGATAGGATAGCGGATGGGATAGGATATAGGATAGGATAGGATAGAGGATAGGATAGGATAGAGCATAGGATAGGAATGAGGATAGGATAGGAATGAGGATAGGATAGGATAGAGGATGGGATAGGATAGAGGATAGGATAGGATAGAGGATAGGATACGATAGAGGATAGGATAGAGGATAGGATAGGATAGAGGGTAGGATAGAATAGAGGATAGGATAGGATAGCGGATGGGATAGGATATAGGATAGGATAGGATAGAGGATAGGATAGGAATGAGGATAGGATAGGACCGAGGATAGGAGACGATAGAGGATAGTATAGGGGATTGGATAGCATAGAGGATAGGAGACGATAGAGGATATGATAGGGGATTGTATAGGATAGAGGACAGGAGACGATAGAGGATAGGATAGGATAGAGGATAGGATAGGATAGGATAGAGGATAGGATAGGATAGAGGATAGGATAGGATAGGATGGAGGATAGGATAGGATAGAGGATAGGATAGGATAGAGGATAGGATAGGATAGCGGATAGGATAGGGTAGAGTATAGAATAGGATAGAGGATAGGATAGGATAGAGGATAGGATAGGAATGAGGATAGGATAGGATCGGATAGAATATAGAACAGGATAGAGGATAGGATCGGATAGAATATAGAACAGGATAGAGGATAGGATAGGATAGAGGATAGGATAGGATAGAGGATAGGATAGGATAGAGGATAGTATAGAGGATTGGATAGAATAGGTTATATTATAGGATAGAGGGTAGGACAGGATAGCGGATAGGATAGGATATGGGATTGGATAGGATAGAGGATAGGATAGGTTGGAGGATAGGATAGGATAGCGGATAGGAATAGGGTAGAGTATAGAACAGGATAGAGGATAGGATAGGATAGAGGATAGGATAGGAATGAGGATAGGATAGGATAGAGGATAGGATAAGATAGAGGATCGGATAGGATATAGGATTGGATAGGATGGAGGATAGGATAGGATAGAGGATAGGATAGGGGATAGGATAGAGGATTGGATAGGATAGAGGATAGGATAGGATAGAGGATAGGATAGGATAGAGGATAGGATAGGATAGCGGATAGGATAGGATATAGGATTGGGTAGGATGGAGGATAGGATAGGATAGAGGATAGGATAGGATAGAGGACAGGATAGGATAGATGATAGGATAGGATAGGACAGAGGATGGGATAGGATAGAGGATAGGATACGATAGTGGATAGGACAGAGGAAAGGATAGGATAGAGGATAGGATAGAGGATTGGATAAAATAGGTGATATTATAGGATAGAGGGTAGGACAGGATAGCGGATAGGATAGGATATAGGATTGGATAGGATAGAGGATAGGATAGGATGGAGGATAGGATAGGATAGCGGATAGGAATAGGGTAGAGTATAGAACAGGATAGAGGATAGGATAGGATAGAGGATAGGATAGGATAGAGGATAGGATAGGATAGAGGATAGGATAGGATAGAGGATAGGATAGGATAGAGGATAGGATAGGATAGAGGATTGGAGTGTATAGAGGATAGGATATAGGATTGGATAGGATAGAGGATAGGATACGATAGTGGATAGGACAGAGGATAGGATAGGATAGAGGATAGTATAGAGGATTGGATAGAATAGGTTATATTATAGGATAGAGGGTAGGACAGGATAGCGGATAGGATAGGATATAGGATTGGATAGGATAGAGGATAGGATAGGATGGAGGACAGGATAGGATAGCGGATAGGAATAGGGTAGAGCATAGAACAGGATAGAGAATAGGATAGGATAGAGGATAGGATAGGAATGAGGATAGGATAGGATAGAGGATAGGATAAGATAGAGGATCGGATAGGATATCGGATTGGATAGGATGGAGGATAGGATAGGATAGAGGATAGGATAGGGGATAGGATAGAGGATTGGATAGGATAGAGGATAGGATAGGATAGAGGATAGGATAGGATAGAGGATAGGATAGGATAGCGGATAGGATAGGATATAGGATTGGATAGGATGGAGGATAGGATAGGATAGAGGATAGGATAGGATAGAGGACAGGATAGGATAGATGATAGGATAGGATAGGATAGAGGATAGGATAGGATAGAGGATGGGATAGGATAGAGGATTGGATTAGATAGAGGATAGGATATAGGATTGGATAGGATAGAGGATAGGATACGATAGTGGATAGGACAGAGGAAAGGATAGGATAGAGGATAGGATAGAGGATAGGATAGGATAGCGGATAGGAATAGGGTAGAGTATAGAACAGGATAGAGGATAGGATAGGATAGAGGATAGGATAGGAATGAGGATAGGATAGGATAGAGGATAGGATAAGATAGAGGATCGGATAGAATCTAGAATAGGATAGAGGATAGGATAGGATAGAGGATAGGATAGGATAGAGGATTGGAGTGTATAGAGGATAGGATATAGGATTGGATAGGATAGAGGATAGGATACGATAGTGGATAGGACAGAGGATAGGATAGGATAGAGGATAGGATAGTGGATTGGATAGAATAGGTGATATTATAGGATAGAGGGTAGGACAGGATAGCGGATAGGATAGGATATAGGATTGGATAGGATAGAGGATAGGATAGGATAGAGGATAGGATAGAGGATAGGATAGAGGATAGGATAGTGGATAGGATAGAGGATAGGATAGGATAGAGGATAGGATAGGATTGAGGATTGGATAGGATAGAGGATAGGATAGGATAGAGGATAGGATAGGATAGAGGATAGGATAGAGGATAGGATAGAGGATAGGATAGAGGATAGGATAGAGGATAGGATAGGATAGAGGATAGGATAGGATTGAGGATTGGATAGGATAGAGGATAGGATAGAGGATAGGATAGAGGATAGGATAGAGGATAGGATAGAGGATAGGATAAAGGATAGGATAGAGGATAGGATAGAGGATAGGATAGGAATGAGGATAGGATAGGATGGAGGATAGGATAGCATAGCGGATAGGATAGGGTAGAGTATAGAATAGGATAGAGGATAGGATAGGATAGAGGATAGGATAGGAATGAGGATAGGATAGGAATGAGGATAGGATAGGATAGAGGATGGGATAGGATAGAGGATAGGACAGGATAGAGGATAGGATACGATAGAGGATAGGATAGGATAGAGGATAGGATAGAGGATAGGATAGAGGATAGGATAGGATAGAGGATAGGATAGGATTGAGGATTGGATAGGATAGAGGATAGGATAGAGGATAGGATAGAGGATAGGATAGAGGATAGGATAGGAATGAGCATAGGATAGGATGGAGGATAGGATAGGATAGCGGATAGGATAGGGTAGAGTATAGAATAGGATAGAGGATAGGATAGGATAGAGGATAGGATAGGATAGAGGATAGGATAGGATAGAGGATAGGATAGGATAGAGGATAGGATAGGATAGAGGATAGGATAGGATAGAGGATAGGATAGGATAGAGGATAGGATAGGATAGAGGATAGGATACGATAGAGGATAGGATAGAGGATACGATAGGATAGAGGATAGGATAGGATTGAGGATAGGATAGGATAGAGGATAGGATAGAGGATAGGATAGAGGATTGAATAGGATAGAGGATAGGATAGGATAGAGGATAGGATAGGATAGAGGATAGGATAGGAATGAGGATAGGATAGGAATGAGGATAGGATAGGATAGAGGATTGGATAGGATAGAGGATAGGATAGGATAGAGGATAGGATAGGATAGAGGATAGGATAGGATAGCGGATGGGATAGGATATAGGATAGGATAGGATAGAGGATAGGATAGGAATGAGGATAGGATAGGACAGAGGATAGGAGACGATAGAGGATAGGATAGGGGATTGGATAGCATAGAGGATAGGAGACGATAGAGGATATGATAGGGGATTGTATAGGATAGAGGACAGGAGACGATAGAGGATAGGATAGGATAGAGGTTAGGATAGGATAGAGGATAGGATAGAGAATAGAGGATAGGATAGAGGATAGGATAGAGGATTGGATAGGATAGGGGATATTATAGGATAGAGGGTAGGATAGGATACCGGATAGGATAGGATACAGGATAGGATAGGAAAGAGGATAGGATAGGATAGAGGGTAGGATGGGATAGAGGATAGGATAGGATAGAGGATATGATAGGATACAGGATATGATAGGATTGAGGATAGGACGGGATAGAGGAGAGGATAGAGGATTGGATAGGATAGAGGATAGGATACGATAGAGGATAGGATAGGATAGACGATAGGATAGAGAATAGGATAGGATAGAGGATAGGATAGGATAGGGGATAGGATAGGATAGAGGATAGGGTAGGATAGAGGATAGGATAGAGGATAGGATAGGAAAGAGGATAGGATACGATACAGGATAGGACGGGATAGAGGATAGGATAGGATTGAGGGTAGGATGGGATAGTGGATAGGATAGGATAGAGCAGACGATAGAGGATACGATATGATTCAGGATAGGATAGAATTGAGCAGACGATAGCGAATTGGATAGGATAGAGCAGACGATAGAGAATACGATATGATTCAGGATAGGATAGGATAGAGCAGACGATAGCGGATAGGATAGGGGATTGGATAGGATAGAGAATAGGATGGGATAGAGGATAGGCTAGGATAGAGGATAGGATTGGATAGAGGATAGGATAGGATAGAGGATAGGATAGGATAGAGGATAGGATAGGATAGAGGATAGAGGATAGGATAGAGGATAGGATAGAGGATTGGATATGATAGGGGATATTATAGGATAGAGGGTAGGATAGGATAGAGGATAGGAGACGAAAGAGGATAGGATTTGATAGAGAATAGGATAGAGGATAGGATAGGATAGAGGAAAGGATAGGATAGGATGGAGGGTAGGATAGAGGATAGGATAGAGGATTAGATACGATAGAGGATATTATAAGATAGAGGATAGGATAGGATAGCGGATATGTTAGGATTGAGTATACGGTACGAATGAGGATAGGATAGGGTTGAAGATAGGATAGGATATAATAGAGGATAGGATAGGATAGAGGATAGGATAGGATAGAGAATAGGATAGGATAGAGGATAGGATAGAATTGAGGATAGGATAGAGGATAGGATAGAGGATTGGATAGGATAGGGGATATTATAGGATAGAGGGTAGGATAGGATACCGGATAGGATAGGATACAGGATAGGATAGGAAAGAGGATAGGATAGGATAGAGGGTAGGATGGGATAGAGGATAGGATAGGATAGAGGATATGATAGGATACAGGATATGATAGGATTGAGGATAGGACGGGATAGAGGAGAGGATAGAGGATTGGATAGGATAGAGGATAGGATACGATAGAGGATAGGATAGGATAGACGATAGGATAGAGAATAGGATAGGATAGAGGATAGGATAGGATAGGGGATAGGATAGGATAGAGGATAGGGTAGGATAGAGGATAGGATAGAGGATAGGATAGGAAAGAGGATAGGATACGATACAGGATAGGACGGGATAGAGGATAGGATAGGATTGAGGGTAGGATGGGATAGTGGATAGGATAGGATAGAGCAGACGATAGAGGATACGATATGATTCAGGATAGGATAGAATTGAGCAGACGATAGCGAATTGGATAGGATAGAGCAGACGATAGAGAATACGATATGATTCAGGATAGGATAGGATAGAGCAGACGATAGCGGATAGGATAGGGGATTGGATAGGATAGAGAATAGGATGGGATAGAGGATAGGCTAGGATAGAGGATAGGATTGGATAGAGGATAGGATAGGATAGAGGATAGGATAGGATAGAGGATAGGATAGGATAGAGGATAGAGGATAGGATAGAGGATAGGATAGAGGATTGGATATGATAGGGGATATTATAGGATAGAGGGTAGGATAGGATAGAGGATAGGAGACGAAAGAGGATAGGATTTGATAGAGAATAGGATAGAGGATAGGATAGGATAGAGGAAAGGATAGGATAGGATGGAGGGTAGGATAGAGGATAGGATAGAGGATTAGATACGATAGAGGATATTATAAGATAGAGGATAGGATAGGATAGCGGATATGTTAGGATTGAGTATACGGTACGAATGAGGATAGGATAGGGTTGAAGATAGGATAGGATATAATAGAGGATAGGATAGGATAGAGGATAGGATAGGATAGAGAATAGGATAGGATAGAGGATAGGATAGAATTGAGGATAGGATAGGCTTGAGGATAGGATAGGATAGAGGATAGGATAGGATAGAGGATAGGATAGGATAGAGGATAGGATAGGATAGAGGATAGGATAGGATAGAGGATAGGATAGGATAGGGAATAGGATAGGATAGAGGATATGATAGGATAGAGGATAGGATAGGATAGAGGATAGGATTGGATAGAGGATAGGACAGGGTAGAGGATAGGATAAGATAGGGGATTGGATAGGATAGAGGATAGGATATAGTATTGGATAGGGTAGAGGATAGGATACCATAGAGGATAGGGTTGGATAGCGGATAGGATAGGATAGAGGATGGGATAGTATAGAGGATAGGACAGGATAGAGGATAGGATAGAGAATAGGATAGGATAGAGGATAGGATAGGATAGAGGATAGGATAGGATAGAGGATAGGATAGGATACAGGATAGGATAGGATTGAGGATAGGACGGGATAGAGGAGTGGATAGAGGATTGGATAGGATGGAGGATAGGATACGATAGAGGATAAGATAGGATAGACGATAGGATAGTGAATAGGATAGGATAGAGGATAGGATAGGATAGGGGATAGGATAGGCTAGAGGATGGGTTAGGATAGAGGATAGGATAGGAAAGAGGATAGGATAGGATACAGGATAGGATGGGATAGAGGATAGGATAGGATTGAGGGTAGGATAGGATAGTGGATAGGATAGGATAGAGCAGACGATAGAGGATACGATATGATTCAGGATAGGATAGGATTGAGCAGACGATAGCGAATTGGATAGGATAGAGCAGACGATAGAGAATACGATATGATTCAGGATAGGACAGGATAGAGCAGACGATAGCGGATAGGATAGGGGATTGGATAGGATAGAGAATAGGATAGGATAGAGGATAGGCTAGGATAGAGGATAGGATTGGATAGAGGATAGGATAGGATAGAGGATAGGATAGGATAGAGGATAGGCTAGGATAGAGGATAGGATAGGATAGAGGATAGGATAGAGGATTGGATAGGATAGGGGATATTATAGGATAGAGGGCAGGATAGGATAGAGGATAGGATAGGATAGACGATAGGATAGAGAATAGGATAGGATAGAGGATAGGCTAGGATAGAGGATAGGATAGGATAGAGGATAGGCGATAGGATAGAGAATAGGATAGGATAGAGGATAGGCTAGGATAGAGGATAGGATAGGATAGAGGATAGGATAGAGGATAGGATAGGATAGAGGATAGGATAGGATAGAGGATAGGATAGGATAGAGGATAGGATAGGATAGAGGATATGATAGGATACAGGATATGATATGATTGAGGATAGGACGGGATAGACGAGAGGATAGAGGATTGCATAGAATAGAGGATAGGATACGATAGAGGATAGGATAGGATAGACGATAGGATAGAGAATATGATAGGATAGAGGATAGGCTAGGATAGAGGATAGGATTGGATAGAGGATAGGATAGGATAGAGGATAGGATAGGATAGGGGATAGGATAGGATAGAGGGTAGGATAGGATAGCGGATAGGATAGGATAGAGGATAGGATAGAGGATAGAGTATAGGTTAGAGGATTGGATAGGATAAGGGATATTATAGGATAGAGGGTAGGATAGGATATAGGATAGGATAGAGAATAGGATAGGATAGAGGATAGGCTAGGATAGAAGATAGGATAGGATAGAGGATAGGACAGGATAGAGGATAGGATAGCATAGAGGATAGGACAGGATAGAGGATATGATAAGATACAGGATTGGATCGGACCGAGGATAGGATAGAGGATCGGATAGGATAGAGGATATAATACGATAGAGGATAGGATAGGATAGAGGATAAGGTAGGATAGAGGATACGATAGGATAGAGGATAGGATAGAGGATAGGATAGAGGATTGGATAGGATAGGATAAGATAGAGGATAGGATAGAGGATTGGATAGGATAGGATAAGATAGAGGTTAAGATAGGGGATTGGATAGGATAGCGGATAGGATAGGATAGAGGATACGATATTATAGAGGATAGGATAGGATAGAGGATAGGATCGGATAGAGGATAAGATAGGGGATTGGATAGGATAGAGTATAGGATACGATAGAGGATCGGATAGGATAGAGGATAGGATAGGAGATTGGATAGGATAGAGGATAGGAGACGATAGAGGATAGGATAGGGTTGAGGATAAGATAGGATAGGATAGAGGATAGGATATAGGATTGGATATGATAGAGGATAGGATAGGATAGAGGATAGGATAGGATAGAGGATAGGATAGGATAGAGGATAGGATAGGATAGAGGATAGGATAGGATAGAGGATATGATAGGATACAGGATATGATAGGATTGAGGATAGGACGGGATAGAGGAGAGGATAGAGGATTGGATAGGATAGAGGATAGGATACGATAGAGGATAGGATAGGATAGACGATAGGATAGAGAATAGGATAGGATAGAGGATAGGATAGGATAGGGGATAAGATAGGATAGAGGATAGGGTAGGATAGAGGATAGGATAGAGGATAGGATAGGAAAGAGGATAGGATTGAGTATCGGATAGAGGATAGGATAGGATACAGGATATGATAGGATAGAGGATAGGATAGGATTGAGGATAGGACGGGATAAAGGAGAGGATAGAGGATTG
The DNA here is from genome assembly GCF_050948215.1 of Halictus rubicundus. Taxonomy (NCBI): domain Eukaryota; kingdom Metazoa; phylum Arthropoda; class Insecta; order Hymenoptera; family Halictidae; genus Halictus; species Halictus rubicundus. The sequence goes on along the minus strand of NW_027488835.1, from coordinate 45,631 downwards.
GAATGGATAGAGCATAGGATAGAGGAAAGGATAGACTATAGAATAGGATAGAGGATAGGATAGGATAGAGGATAGAGGATAGGATAGAGGATAGGATAGGATAGAGGATAGGATAGGATAGAGGATAGGATAGGATAGAGGATAGGATAGGATACAGGATATGTTAGGATAGAGGATAGAATAGGATTGAGGATAGGACGGGATAAAGGAGAGGATAGAGGATTGGATAGGATAGAGCATAGGATAGAGGAAAGGATAGACTATAGAATAGGATAGAGGATAAGATAGGATAGAGGACAGGATAGGATTGAGGATAGGATAGGATAGGATAGAGGATCGGATAGGGGATTGGATAGGATAGAGGATAGGAGACGATAGAGGATAGGATAGGGGATTGGATAGGATAGAGGACAGGAGACGATAGAGGATAGCATACGATAGAGGTTACGATAGGATAGAGGATAGGATTGGATAGAGGATAGGATAGGATAGAACATAGGATAGGATAGTGGATTGGAGAGGATAGAGGATAGGATAGGATTAAGGATAGGATAGGATAGAGGATAGGATAGGATAGAGTATCGGATAGGGGATTGGATAGGATAGAGGATAGGAGACGATAGAGGATAGGATAGGGGATTGGATAGGATAGGATTGAGGATAGGATAGGATAGAGGATAGGATAGGATAGAGTATCGGATAGGGGATTGGATAGGATAGAGGATAGGAGACGATAGAGGATAGGATAGGGGATTGGATAGGATAGAGGATAGGATAGGATAGAGGATAGAATAGAGGATGTATGTATGTATGTAAATTTTATTGTTCCCTTACGGGTTACACAGAGATCCCGTTCCCTTTACAAACTGTATTTTTTCTTTATTTTATATTTTATTATTCTTCACCTATCAACTTTGTCCGTCTTTATTATCTTATCCTATACTATCCTACATCTTTTAAATATTAGACTCTCATTTTCTTTCTTTCTCTTTCACTCACTCTCACTCATTCTCACTCATTCTCTCCTTCACACCTGTCTCCTTCTTTCTCTTCCCCTCCTTTAGATTTCCATCCTGTATTTCTTTTCTCTTGCGATCTAATTCTCTCATCCACTCTTCCCCCCTTCCGTCCGCCGCCAGAATCTCCTTTACCATCTCTTGTATCCCTGCATTCTCTCCTTTTTCCCTTGCGCACACTTCCAGCACGTGCTCCCACGTCTCTTCTTCATATCCGCACCTTCTACACCTCCTTTCCTCTTCTTCCTCCCAATATCTTCCTCCCCTCATCTCATTTCCCAGTCTGTATCTCGCTACCCTCCTCCATTTCTCTTCCTTTGTTGCCTTCTCTAAATACTCCGGTCTTTCCTGCACTCTTATCTCTCTGAACCATTTATTGTACCTCGATTCAACTGCCTTCTTCCAGTTTTCCTCTTTCTCTATCCCTTTCTCTCTTTTCTCTATCCTTTCCCATTCTTCTTCTCTCCTTTCCTTCTCGCCCGCTTCTAACCTTCTTCTATCTCCCCTTTCTTCTATGTATTCTTTCCTTCCTTTCTCCCATCTTGATATCTTCTTCCTTCCTCTAGCTCTCTCTTCTATCTCTTGCAAGCATAGCCTGGCCCATTCCTTATCTCCCTTCCTTATCCTGTCTTCTATTTGTCTTTCCTGTCCTCCGTTCTTCTTAAATATGTAGCCTAGGTATTTTACCTCCTCTACCTCTTCTATTGTCCCATCTCCCCATCTCCATGTCTTCTTCTCTTGCCTCCTCCTTTCGAACCTTATTATTTTTGTCTTTTCCCTGTTCACCTCTAGTCCTTTCTCCTTTATGTACATCCTGAATTCTTCTATCATTAATCTCATACCACTCTCCTCCTTCGCCAACAGGACAAGATCATCCGCATACTGCAATGTATACAGCATTTTTCCTCTTACCTCTACTCCACCTTTCCCTCTCCTCGTCATCCTCTCTTCCAAATCCGCCATGAACAAAATAAATAGTTTAGCACTTAGCGGACACCCTTGCCTTACCCCTCTTCCAACCCAGAACTTCTCTCCCATTTCGTCTCCCACTTTTACTCTGGCTGTAGTTTCTCTATATACCTCTTCAATTCTTTCTCTTATACCTTCGCTCACACCTCTTTCCTCCAGCGCTTTCCACAAGATACTCCTGTTAACACTATCAAATGCTGCCTTCAGGTCTATGAAACATCCTAATATTCTTCCTTTCTTCTTCGCAAGTTCCCTGTTTATTATATAATTCAATACATATATGTTGTCTATTGTACCTTTCTCCTTTCTGAACCCTGTCTGATTCTCTGGTACCATCCTCTTCTCTTGTACTTCCTTTTCTAGCCTCTCCTCTAGGACTATCGTATATATTTTGTACAATGTATTCAGCAAGGTCACACCTCTATAACATTCCACTGTTCTTCCATCACCTTTCTTTTTTATGGGCACCACTACACCTGTTTTCCATTCTTCTGGCCATCCTTCCCCATTCCATACCCCGTTGCATATTTTCCACACTTCTCTCCTTATGTTCTCTCCTCCATATCTCCAAATCTCATTTCCCATCTCGTCTTCTCCTGCTGCTTTCCCATCTTTCAATCTTCTTATGACTCTCTCTATCTCCTCCATTCCTATCTCTTCCTCTCCCGTCCCTCTTCCCCTTCTCTTGCCTCCCCCTTCTATCTTGGTTTCCACTCCACCCAGTAAACCCATAAAATACTCCTTCCATGTTTCCATTTCTATCTCCTTCATCATTCCTCCTCCCTTTCCGCCTCTCATTTTCCTTAGAAACTCCCAAACCTTTCCTTCTGTGTTTGCTTTCCCTGCTTCGATTAATATCCTTTCTCTTTCTTGCTCTTTTTTCTCTTCACATAGCTTCTTGTACTTGTTTTTTGTACTTCTGTATCTCTCTCCTTCTTCTTTCCCTTCCTTCCATCTCCTTAATACCCTTCTTAGTTCCTTCTTTCCTTCCATGCACTCATTATCCCACCATCCTCTCTTTTTCTTCTCTTTCTTGCTCTCGGTGCTTCTTACTTCTTCTATTACTTTCTTGATCTTCTTTTCTAGCTCTCCTAATCTCTCTCCTATCTCTCCCCCTGTTATTTCAATTTCTTCTGTTTGCCTTCTGAATTTTTCTTTTTCCTCTCTCCCCCATTCCACCTTCTTCATTCCCTTCTTTCTCTTCTTTCTTCCCTCACCGTCTCCTGATTTCCGACCTTTCTTCATCGTTACCACTACCGGTAAGTGGTCCGATTCTACTCTTTCTTCTACTACCATGCTTTCTATCCCATCCCTCGAAGTTTTGTCGCCTATTACATAGTCTATCACCGTTCTTCCTCTGTGCCCTATATACGTATATTCTCCTCTCTCGTCTCCTTCTATCCCTCCATTCATTATTTCCAATCCTAATTCTCCTAGCGTCTTTATAAGCTTCCTACCTTCCCCATTTACTTTTGCATCTCTTGACTCCCTACTTCCTTCCCCGTCATCTTCTTCCTGTTTTATTTCTCCTCCTTCCTTGCCCGTCCTTGCATTAAAGTCTCCTCCTACAATTATTTTCTCCTCTCTTCCTGTGTCCCACCAGTCCCTTATTGCTTTCATTTTCCGTTCTATATCCTTATTTACATATACCCCTAGTATCTTCCATTCCTCCTCTTCTATCCTTATCCTTCCTTCTATTATTCCTTCTATTTCTTTTTTTTCTCCCCCGTCCTTCTGTCCGCTCATTATTTCCTTTCTTATTCCCATCACCATTCCTCCTTTCGCTCTTCCTATTTTACTATCCCTGACCGCCCATTGCTTTTTCCATACGTATCCTTGCGGTAATTTTCTTTCCACTTTTTCCCACATCTTTTCTTCCACCCATGTCTCTAATAGCACCATCGCATCCCATCGTTCTAGATCCCTCCAGAATCCTTCATCTTTCCCTAACATTCCTGCTATATTCCAAAAACCAATTTTCGTCTTTTCTCCTTCCCTTCCTTTTTCCTCCTTCCCTCTCTCTATCACCCTCTCTCCTTTTTTCCTTTCCCTTACCTCTCTCTCACCTTCTCCCTCTCCCCCCACTCGTTTCCCTCACCGTCTTTCAGTATTTTCGCTTTTTCATCCCATTTCCACATCTTTCCTTCTGCCCACATCTTCATATATCCTATTTTAACCCTTCTCCCTTTTCCTCTCTCCATCTCCATTATCTGCTTTATCCTCCATTGTATATTTCTTTCTTCCCATGTGAGGTCATCCTCTATTCTTTCTCGTCTCCCTGCTAATTTCTTCTTTTCCATCATTACTCTTTTTTCTGTTCCATTGTTGCCATCTTTACCACTACCCATTCTCCTTTTTCTTTTCCCTTTCTCCCCCTTCTCACTACTTCTTCAACCTCAAGTTTTTCTCCTATCTTTTCCAATATTTTTTGTACTTCTTCCTGCACATCGCCTCCTTCTTTTATCTCTAACCCTTTTATTATTATGTTTTTCCTCCTTATCTCTCTATCCTTTCCTTCCCACTTCCTCTCTATTTCCATCAGTCTTCTCTCCATCTCTCCTCTCTCTCTTCCTCCCTGTTCTCTTCCTCTCCTCTCTACTATTTCTTCCAGTCTTTTGTCTATTTTGTCTTCTATCTTCCCCTCCATCTCTATCTTCTTCGCTCTCTCTTCTATCTCTCTTAACGCTTTCCTGTCCCTCTCCCTTTCCTTCTCCCACTCTTCTTTCATTTCCTTCATCTGTCTCATTATGCCCGTCAGCTCTTTCCACCCTTTTGCTATTTCACTCATCTGCTTTCTTGTTCCTTCTAAAGCTTCATTTATTTCATCTTTTAATATCTCCCTAATGTTCTGTAAATCTACTATTTTTCCTTGCCTGGCCTCTTCTTTCGTTTTCTCTGGCGATCTATCTGTCTTTTTGCTTTTTCTAAAAGGGCTTTTTTCCTTTTCTTCTTTTTCCTCACTGTCTCTCTCCTTTCTCTTCTTATCTAGCCATTTCTCTAGTTTCTCCACTTCAGATAGGCTGTTAGACCTGACTCTTTCCTTATCTCCTATTTTTATTAGCTTCCTTGTCTTCTCTCTTCCTTGCTCATTATCTTCCTTTCTACTCATTTCTTTTCTTCTCTTCTCGTCTACCTTCTTTACCTGCCTTCTTGTCACTGTCTCTGAGCTTCTTTCTTTTCCTGCACGATGGCGCTCGCCCCTTTTCCTCCTTTTTCTCTGTTCACCTTTTTCTTGTCTTCCTAACCTCACTTTCTTCTCCTACTCTCTTTTCTTCCACCTTTGCTCTCCTCACCTTCTTTTCTTCTTCCCACTTCTCCTCCGTTCTCCTCCACCTACTGATCTCACTCCCTCCACTTTCCCCTTAACTTTCACTCTTTGCTATCTCCTCTTTCTCTGCTCTCACACTATTCTCGCTTTCCTCTATCGAACCGGAAACGGAACTCAGGATAGAATAGAGGATAGGATCGGATAGAGGATAGGATAGAGGATAGGATAGGATATAGGATAGGATAGGGGATAGGATAGGGGATTTGATAGGATAGAGGATAGGATACGATAGAAGATAGGATAGGATAGAGGATAGGATAGGATAGAGGATAGAATAGGATAGAGGATAGGATAGGATAGAGGATAGGATAGGATAGAGGGTAGGATAGGATAGAGGATAGGATAGACGATAGGATAGGATAGAGGATAGGGTAGGTTAGAGGATAGGATAGGATACAGGATAGGATAGGATAGAGGATAGGATATGATAGAGGTTAGGATAGGATAGAGGATAGGATAGGATAGAAGATAGGATAGGATAGAGGATTGGATAGGATAGAGCATAGATGATAGGATGGGATAGAGGATAGGATAGGGTATTTGATAGGATAGAGGATAGGATAGGATAGAGGATAGGATAGGACAGAGGATAGGATAGGATAGAGGATTGGATAGGATAGAGGATAGGTGATAGGATAGGATAGAGGATAGGATAGGGGATTTGATAGGATAGAGGATAGGATGGGACCGAGGGGATATGGGCTTAGTAGTGGTGACTCGGATCCACTACTAGGTATACCACAGTGGTGGTGGTCATATCCCTAAAATCCTCTACGCTCCACCTGCTCGTGGTGGTCCCTGGGAACACACACAGTTGTGTGTTGCTAACGGAGCGAGGGGTATTCCGCGGGAAGTAGTCCTAATGATGTGTGAGGCGATGCCGGCGGGATCTTCGGATCCTGGCAGGGCCTCCCTTGCCGGTAAGGTTCACACGGAGGGATGAAAAACCGCGGAATGGGTCCTGCGATAACGACCGGGGAGGTCGCCGCAGGGCTCTTGCCGTAAACCGGTGGTCATGTTTTACCGGAACGGTGGTCTTGCCTTAACCGGCCGGGCCGCGAGGATGATAACCTCTATAAAAATCCCTAATGCCCTAAGCTTAGGTGCGCGGTGAGAGGGTACGCCCTGGCTACAGGGCGCGGCTGGTGGGGTACATCAGCCACTAGCGCACCATCTCTGGATACCTGGCGAACTCCAGTTGAAATTAGCCTTACCCGGGCAAGGAGGCTCTGCCCGGGCGGACGTGTTTTTTCCTGCCAATCTCGTGGGACCAGATATGGAATCGTATAATAAAAACCTTGATGTTGTGGGGGAGGCTGCCGATACGGCAGCAGCTGCGGCGGGGGAAGAGACGGCAGCGGTCACTGACGGGGAGGGGATGGCAACGATTACTGCCGGGGAGGACGCGGTCGTGGTCATCGCGGACGAGGACTCGGATGGGGATGAAACAATCATCTCCATCTCGAGCTCCGTCGGCTCGATCGTGACGCGCGGGGGCGCGGAGAAGCGGGGCGCGACATCTGGGGTCTCTGACCCCAAGCGTGCCCGGTTAGAGGGGGGGCAGCACACCCGCGGCGGGTCGGTGTCGCGGACGGACCCCGGGGAGGGCTCGTCGGGGACGCCCACCATGGATCTGGCCCTCGGCGGCCGCGCCGAGAGGAGTCAGACGAGGAGGGTGGATGACCTCATCGAGCTGGGTGGGAGGATGCCGACAGCGCAGCTAGTAGGGGAGGTGGAGGAGGCGATGTTGAGGGTGGAGAGAGTCTCCACCGTCTCAAAGGGCCTCAAGGGGGACCTGGCTAAAGACTTGCGGGATTGTTCTGCAGTCGCCAGGGCCCACTGCACCACCTTGATGCAGCGGTGCTTTACCGGGATGGCGTGGCAGGGGAGCCAGGAGGTGGCCCGCCTCCGCGAGCAGAACGCGGCCCTCGCGAAGGAGGCGGGTGACCTCCGGGCGAGTCTCCGGTCAATGGAGGCCGGGCGGCGGGCGAACACCGACAGCGGTCGCCGGGCGGGACATGCGCCAATAGGGGAAGCCCCCCCCGCCTCCTCGACAGCGGGGGTCCGTACGCGGGGGATGGAGGCGATGGGATCGTCGGGGGAGGGAGCGGGAGTTTTGGACTCCGAAGCCCTGCTTCTCCGGGTTGGCGCGCTGATAACGGCCAGGAACCGGGAGCTAGAGGCCCGGATGGAGGAGCGGTTCCGGACGATTCTGGCCGGGTTGGCCCCGGCCCTCCGGGCGGAGGGTAAGTCGGCGCGCGAGGCGACGCCGGTGGCTTCTCTGCCGGCGACGTCTGTCACCAAGGGGACTGGACCGGTGGTCGTGTCCAACGTGAGGGTGGTGCCCCCCGTTATCATTCCGCCACCGGTCGTCCCGGCCTCGTGGATGGAGGTGACGAGCAAGGCGGCGAAGAGGGCCAAGAAGAAGATGGCCGCGGAGGAGGCTGCGGCGAGAGCAGCCGCGGCCGAGGCAGCTGCCGCCGCTTCACGGCTGCAGGATGCGAGGGAGCCGAGGGCGGCGGGCGGCGTACGAGTGCAGGGCGGCGCGAGCGCGGCGAAGCACGCCGCCGGGAGGGACGGTGGCCTGGGACGCACCCCCAGAACGGGAGCAGTGGCCATCACCATCCCCGAGAGCTGCAAGCTCACTTATTCGGAGGTGATGGCCAGGGCAAAAGAGAGGGTGGACCTCAAGGCTATCGGGATCGAGTCGGGGGTTCTTCCCAGGCGGTCGAAAACCGGCGGGATCCTCCTGGAGGTCAGGGGCACGGGGTGCCAGGAGAAGGCACGGGCCCTCTCCGGGAGGATCGCCGAGGCGCTTGGGGGGACCGGGGTTAAGGTCTCCCAGGCGGTCAAGCGCGGCGAGGTGCGCGTGGCGGGCCTGGACGACTCGGTGTCGCCCGGGGACGTAGCGGCGGCGCTGGCGGCGGCGGGGGGGTGTTCCGCGGCGGAGTTCCGGGTCGGCGAGATCCGCAGACCCGCCTCGGAGCAGGCGCTGGGCTCCTGTTGGGCCCAGGGCCCCCTCGCGGCCGTCAAGAAAGTGTTGGCGGGAGGCCGGCTGCTGGTCGGCTGGTCCTCGGCCCGCGTCGAGGCGCTGAGGGAGCGGCCCCTCCAATGCTTCCGTTGTTTGGAGACGGAGCACACGCGGGCGACCTGCAAGAGCGCGGTCGACAGAGGCGCGATGTGCTACCGCTGCGGGGCGGCGGAGCACCGGGCTTCGGCCTGTAAGGCCGCCCCCAGGTGTCCGCTCTGCGCGGACCTGGGGAGACCATCGGGCCATAGATTCGGGGCCAAAGCGTGTGCCCCGGCTCCCAAGAGCGGCCGCGCGGCGACGAAAGAGAAGGGCGCGTCTGGGGCTGCATCCGCGCAGCGGCCGCAGACGGCGCCGGGGGCCCGGACCTCCCAGGGAGGGGACTCTGCAGAGCCCATGTTAGAGTAGGTACTTTTAATCCTACTCCGGTTCTGCAGGCGAACCTCAATCACTCGCGCGCGGCACAGGACCTGTTTGTCCAAGCCGTGCGCGAGTGGGGGGCTGGGCTGGCAGTTGCGGCGGAGCCGTACGCAATCCCCGAACACCCCTTCTGGGTGGGGGACGAGATCGGCTCCGTAGTAATAGTGGCGGGAAGCCGCCCCGGGTCCCCGTCGGTCTCCCTTCTGGAGCGGGGCGAGGGATTCGTGGCGGTGCAATGGGGGGACATCGCGGTTGTCGGGATCTACATCTCGCCGAGCTGTGGCCTCGATCAATTTCGGGGGTTCCTGGGTGGGCTGAACAGCTGCATCGCGCGGTGCAGCGCCCGCCCGGTTCTCGTTTTGGGAGACTTCAATGCCCACGCGGTATCGTGGGGGAGTCCCAGGACGACCACTAGGGGTAGCGAGGTGTTAACCTGGGCGGCCGGCCTGGATCTCCGGTTGATTAACCGGGGATCCACGCCGACGTGCGTGCGTCCGCAGGGGGTCTCGATTGTCGACCTGACATGGGGGACTCCCTCGGCCGTACGCCGGGTGTCGGGATGGAGGGTGGCCGAGGAGATAGAGATTGCGTCAGACCATACGCCCATCGTCATGGACGTGTGGCCCACCCTCCACGCGCGGGATTCCCGGCCGGGCCGGGGGGACCGACGGCCGCGATGGGCCTTGAAGCGGCTGGACGCGGACGCGTTCGGGGCCGCGGTAGCCGCGGCGACATGGACGGGGCCGGCACTGTCCGAGCTGGCGCCTGCGCAAGGGGCGAGGCGGCTGCGGGAGGTAATGACGGCGGTGTGCGACACCGCCATGCCCCGCAGCCGGTTCGCCCCCAGGAGGGCGGCGTACTGGTGGTCCGCCGGCATTGCGGAGCTCCGGCGTGCCTGCAATGCCGCGCGGCGTCGGTACGGCCGAGCGCGTAGGAGGCGCGACGACGAGGAGGCGACGGCGAGGCTCGGCGGGGAGTACCGAGCCGCGCTCGGGGTTCTCCGCAGGGCTATCGCGCGGGCCAAGGCCGACGCGTGGTCGGAGCTCGTCGGCACGGTGGACTCCGATCCATGGGGGCGCCCGTACAAGCTTGTCATGAACAAGCTGCGCGCGTGGGCGCCTCCGGTGACGGAGTCGATGGACCCCCACCTGCTCGAGGGAGTGGTGGCGTCCCTCTTCCCGCGAGAGGGGGGACAACTGCGCCGCTCCCATTGGGAACAGGAGCCTCTCTCCTGGTCCGCAGAGTGGGAGGTGTAGGCCGGCGAGCTGGGTGAGGCGATGGCCAGGGCGCGGCGGGTGGGCCGCAAGGCCCCGGGCCCGGACGGGGTGCCGGGCCGCGCGTTGGTCTTGGCCCTGGAGGGGGGACTCGCCGCCGAACTCCGGCAGCTGTATAACGGCTGTCTGAGGGAGGGGGTGTTCCCCACGGAGTGGAAGTCGGGCAGGTTGGTCCTCCTTCCGAAGGGGGGCAAGTCCCGGGACTCGCCCTCAGGGTACCGGCCAATTTGTCTGCTGGACGAGGCGGGGAAGTTGTTCGAGCGCGTACTCGTTGGACGCCTCGTCCGGCACCTGTCGGCGGGAGGGGTCCCCGATCTGAGCGGGGTTCAATTCGGCTTCCGGGAGGGTCTCTCCACCGTCGACGCTATTCGGCAGGTGAGGGCTCTCTCGGAGGCCTGTACGAGGGGGGGGGGGCGGTGTTGCGTTGGCGATATCCTTGGATATCGCTAACGCGTTCAACACCGTCCCCTGGGATCGGATAATGGAGGCCCTGGTCTTCCACCGGGTGCCTCTGTATCTCAGAAGGGTGATCGGGAGCTATCTCTCCGACAGGGGTATAGAGTATCCCGGCCGGTACGGGATGGTGCGCAGGGGCGTCGTGCGCGGGGTTCCGCAGGGCTCGGTGTTGGGCCCGTTGCTGTGGAATCTTGCGTACGATCGCGTCCTGCGGGAGGAGATGCCTCCCGGGGTCAGCCTGACGTGTTACGCCGACGACACGCTGGTATTGGCCACCGGGAGGTATGCGAAGGAGGCCATCTGCCTGGCGGAGCGCGGCGCGTGGCGCGCGGTGCGCGCGATCCGGTCGCTGGGCCTAGAGGTGTCCGTCGAGAAAACCAGGGCCATGTGGTTTCTCCGCTCGGCCCGGTTGGCGGCGCCTCCCCAGTGCTGGATCTGCGTGGGGGAGGGGATGGTCAGGGTCGGGTCCCAGATGCGGTACCTGGGACTCGAGCTTGACGGCCGGTGGCGTTTTGACCGCCACCTTGAGTCGCTGGCGCCCCGGGCGGAGAGGGCGACCGCTGCGCTCGGTCGCCTTCTCCCGAATCTCGGGGGACCCTGTGGACGGGTGCGTCGTCTGTTCGCGGTGGTGGTGCGAGTTTTGGTCCTGTACGGAGCCCCTGTATGGGCGCGCGATGTCTTGGCTAGGGGGCGCAGTGGCGGCACACGGTCGCTGCTGCGTCGCATCGAGCGCAGGCTGGCCATAGGCATCGTGCGGGGGTACCGCACCATTTCATACGCGACGGCGATGGTGATGTCTTGGCTGATCCCCCTCGAGCTGGAGGCCCGCGTGTTGGCGGATGTGCATACGCACTCCAGGGAACTCCGGCTCCGGGGGGTGGCCCCGGATCAGGCGCGGCTCATGGTGGATGAGCTCAGGCGACATGCTCGGCGGCACGCAGCCCGGGAGTGGCGCAATAGCCTTCCCGGGACGAGGGAGGGCGAGAGGCGGGCCGTTCGGGCCATCCTCCCGGTGTTCGATCAATGGAACAGGGGATGGATGGGGCATAGGGTCTCCTACCGTGTGACGCAGGTGATGACCGGGCACGGGTGCTTCGGCGACTACCTGTGTCGCATCGGGAGGGAGACCGAGGAGGCGTGTCACCACTGCGGCGAGCCGCGGGACACGGCGCAACACACTCTGGAGGAGTGTCCGGCATGGGGGGGAGAGCGCCGTGCCCTGCGGCGCGCGGTGGGCCACGACCTCTCGCTCCCGGCTGTCGTCGCTGCGGCAGCCGGTGGCGAGGAGGCGTGGAGGGGGTTCGCTTCATCTGCGAGCGGGTTATGCTGCGGAAGGAGGCTGCGGAACGGGATCGGGAGCGTAATCACGATCCCGGCCGAAGGGGGGGGAGGCGGCGCAGGGTACGCCCCGGGGGCGCACCCCCGTTGCGACGCCTCTGACGCGAGCGGGGACGCCCTTGATGATCTCGAGGCGGGGGATCGGATATCCCCTTACACTCGGTCACCAACGGCGTCCCCGGAGGCCGCCGGGCATCTCGGGCGGGGGCTCGGATGCTCATCGGGCGGCCTAACAGGGGGGGAAGGCGCCACGTCGTCCGTTGCGTGGTGCCTTCGGATAGAGTAGGTACGGGAGGGGGCCGCGTCCCCCCCCTGGGTGGTATGCTAAGGCGGGGGCACACCGGATTGACATGCGCGCGCAGAGCACGGGTGCCCCCAGGAGTCTAGGGACGGACGGGGAGGAGTTAGTGGGTATACTCGGCGTTGCACCAACCAGCCGAGGAGTCCCACATAACCCGGACCACCCCCCCCCCCGGGGGGGTTCGGGTATCCGTAACGAGATTACCTCCTCGAAAAAAAAAAAAAAAAAAAATAGGATAGAGGATAGGATAGGATAGAGGATAGGATAGAGGATAGGATAGGATAGAGGATAGGATAGGATAGAGGATAGGATAGGATAGAGGATAGGATAGGATAGAGGATAGGATAGGATAGAGGATAGGATAGGACAGAGGATAGGATAGACGATAGGATACGATAGAGGATAGGATAGGATAGAGGATAGGATAGGATAGAGGATAGGATAGGGGATTTGATAGGATAGAGGATAGGATAGGATAGAGGATAGGATAGGACAGAGGATAGGATAGGGGATTTGATAGGATAGAGGATAGGATAGGATAGAGGATTGGATAGGATAGAGGATAGATGATAGGATAGGATAGAGGATAGGATAGGATAGAGGATAGGATAGGACAGAGGATAGGATAGGATAGAGGATAGGATAGGGTAGAGGATTGGATAGGATAGAGGATAGATGATAGGATAGGATAGAGGATATAATAGGGGATTTGATAGGATAGAGGATAGGATAGGATAGAGGATAGGATAGGATTGAGGATAGGATAGGATAGAGGAAAGGATAGGATAGAGGATAGGATAGACGAGAGGATAGGATAGAGGATAGGATAGACGATAGGATAGGATAGAGGATAGGATAGGATAGATGAGAGGATAGGATAGAGGATAGGATAGGATAGAGGATAGGATAGACGATAGGATAGGATAGAGGATAGGATAGGATAGAGGATAGGATATTGGATTTGATAGGATATAGGATAGGATAGGATAGAAGATAGGATAGGATAGAGGATAGGATAGGACAGAAGATAGGATAGGGGATAGGATAGGATAGAAGATAGGATAGGATAGACGATAGGATAGAAGATAGGATAGAATAGAGGACAGGATAGGATAGAGGATAGGATAGGATAGAGGATAGGATAGACGATAGGATAGGATAGAGGATAGGATAGACGATAGGATAGGATAGAGGATAGGATAGACGATAGGATAGGATAGAGGATAGGATAGGATAGAGGATAGGATAGGATAGAGGATAGGATAGGATAGAGGATAGGATAGGATAGATGATAGGATAGGATAGAGGATAGGATAGGATAGAGGATAGGATAGACGATAGGAGAGGATAGAGGATAGGATAGGATAGAGGATAGGATAGGATAGAGGACAGGGTAGGATAGAGGATTGGATAGGATACAGGATAGGATAGGATAGAGGATTGGATAGGATACAGGAAAGGATAGGATTGAGGATAGATGATAGGATAGGATAGAGGCTGGCATAGGATACAGGATAGGATAGGATAGAGGATAGGATAGGGGATTTGATAGGATAGAGGATAGGATAGGATAGAGGATAGGCTAGGATATAGGATAGGATAGGGGATAGGATAGGGGATTTGATAGGATAGAGGATAGGATACGATAGAAGATAGGATAGGATAGAGGATAGGATAGGATAGAGGATAGGATAGGGGATTTGATAGGATAGAGGATAGGATAGGATACAGGATAGGATAGGATAGAGGATAGGATAGGATAGAGGATAGGATAGACGATAGGATAGGATAGAGGATAGGATAGACGATAGGATAGGATAGAGGATAGGATAGACGATAGGATAGGATAGAGGATAGGATAGGATAGAGGATAGGATAGGATAGAGGATAGGATAGGATAGAGGATAGGATAGGATAGATGATAGGATAGGATACAGGATAGGATAGGATAGAGGATAGGATAGACGATAGGAGAGGATAGAGGATAGGATAGGATAGAGGATAGGATAGGATAGAGGACAGGGTAGGATAGAGGATTGGATAGGATACAGGATAGGATAGGATAGAGGATTGGATAGGATACAGGAAAGGATAGGATTGAGGATAGATGATAGGATAGGATAGAGGCTGGCATAGGATACAGGATAGGATAGGATAGAGGATAGGATAGGGGATTTGATAGGATAGAGGATAGGATAGGATAGAGGATAGGCTAGGATATAGGATAGGATAGGGGATAGGATAGGGGATTTGATAGGATAGAGGATAGGATACGATAGAAGATAGGATAGGATAGAGGATAGGATAGGATACAGGATAGGATAGGATAGAGGATAGGATAGGATAGAGGATAGGATAGACGATAGGATAGGATAGAGGATAGGATAGACGATAGGATAGGATAGAGGATAGGATAGACGATAGGATAGGATAGAGGATAGGATAGGATAGAGGATAGGATAGGATAGAGGATAGGATAGGATAGAGGATAGGATAGACGATAGGATAGGATAGAGGATAGGATAGGATAGAGGATAGGATAGGATACAGGATAGGATAGGATAGAGGATAGGATATGATAGAGGTTAGGATAGGATAGAGGATAGGATAGGATAGAAGATAGGATAGGATAGAGGATTGGATAGGATAGAGGATAGATGATAGGATAGGATAGAGGATAGGATAGGGGATTTGATAGGATAGAGGATAGGATAGGATAGAGGATAGGATAGGACAGAGGATAGGATAGGATATAGGATTGGATAGGATAGAGGATAGGTGATAGGATAGGATAGAGGATAGGATAGGGGATTTGATAGGATAGAGGATAGGATAGGATAGAGGATAGGATAGGATAGGACAGAGGATAGGATAGGGGATTTGATAGGATAGAGGATAGGACAGGATAGAAGATAGGATCGGATAGAGGATAGGATAGGATAGGATAGAGGATAGGATAGGATAGAGGATAGGATAGACGATAGGATAGGATAGAGGATAGGATAGGATAGAGGATAGGATAGGATAGAGGATAGGATGGGATAGAGGATAGGATAGGACAGAGGATAGGATAGACGATAGGATACGATAGAGGATAGGATAGGATAGAGGATAGGATAGGATAGAGCATAGGATAGGGGATTGGATAGGATAGGATAGAGGATAGGGTAGGATAGAGGATAGGATAGAGGATAGGATAGGATAGAGGACAGGATAGGATAGAGGATAGGATAGGGGATTTGATAGGATAGAGGATACGATAGGATAGAGGATAGGATAGGACAGAGGATAGGATAGGGGATTTGATAGGATAGAGGATAGGATAGGATAGAAGATAGGATCGGATAGAGGATAGGATAGGATAGAGGATAGGATAGACGATAGGATAGGATAGAGGATAGGATAGGATAGAGGATAGGATAGGATAGAGGACAGGGTAGGATAGAGGATTGGATAGGATACAGGATAGGATAGGATAGAGGATTGGATAGGATACAGGAAAGGATAGGATTGAGGATAGATGATAGGATAGGATAGAGACTGGCATAGGATACAGGATAGGATAGGATAGAGGATAGGATAGGGGATTTGATAGGATAGAGGATAGGATAGGATAGAGGATAGGCTAGGATATAGGATAGGATAGGGGATAGGATAGGGGATTTGATAGGATAGAGGATAGGATACGATAGAAGATAGGATAGGATAGAGGATAGGATAGGATAGAGGATAGGATAGGATAGAGGATAGGATAGACGATAGGATAGGATAGAGGATAGGATAGGATAGAAGATAGGATAGGATAGAGGATTGGATAGGATAGAGGATAGATGATAGGATAGGATAGAGGATAGGATAGGGGATTTGATAGGATAGAGGATAGGATAGGATAGAGGATAGGATAGGACAGAGGATAGGATAGGATAGAGGATTGGATAGGATAGAGGATAGGTGATAGGATAGGATAGAGGATAGGATAGGGGATTTGATAGGATAGAGGATAGGATAGGATAGAGGATAGGATAGGATAGGACAGAGGATAGGATAGGGGATTTGATAGGATAGAGGATAGGACAGGATAGAAGATAGGATCGGATAGAGGATAGGATAGGATAGAGGATAGGATAGGATAGAGGATAGGATAGACGATAGGATAGGATAGAGGATAGGATAGACGATAGGATAGGATAGAGGATAGGATAGACGATAGGATAGGATAGAGGATAGGATAGGATAGAGGATAGGATAGGATAGAGGATAGGATAGGATAGAGGATAGGATAGACGATAGGATAGGATAGAGGATAGGATAGGTTAGAGGATAGGATAGGATACAGGATAGGATAGGATAGAGGATAGGATAAGATAGAGGTTAGGATAGGATAGAGGATAGGATAGGATAGAAGATAGGATAGGATAGAGGATTGGATAGGATAGAGGATAGATGATAGGATAGGATAGAGGATAGGATAGGGGATTTGATAGGATAGAGGATAGGATAGGATAGAGGATAGGATAGGACAGAGGATAGGATAGGATATAGGATTGGATAGGATAGAGGATAGGTGATAGGATAGGATAGAGGATAGGATAGGGGATTTGATAGGATAGAGGATAGGATAGGATAGAGGATAGGATAGGATAGGACAGAGGATAGGATAGGGGATTTGATAGGATAGAGGATAGGACAGGATAGAAGATAGGATCGGATAGAGGATAGGATAGGATAGGATAGAGGATAGGATAGGATAGAGGATAGGATAGACGATAGGATAGGATAGAGGATAGGATAGGATAGAGGATAGGATAGGATAGGACAGAGGATAGGATAGGGGATTTGATAGGATAGAGGATAGGATAGGATAGAGGATAGGATAGCATAGAGGATAGGATAGGATAGAGGATAGGATAGGACAGAGGATAGGATAGACGATAGGATACGATAGAGGATAGGATAGGATAGAGGATAGGATAGGATAGAGCATAGGATAGGGGATTGGATAGGATAGGATAGAGGATAGGGTAGGATAGAGGATAGGATAGAGGATAGGATAGGATAGAGGACAGTATAGGATAGAGTATAGGATAGGATAGAGGATTGGATAGGATAGAGGATAAATGATAGGATAGGATAGAGGATAGGATAGGGGATTTGATAGGATAGAGGATAGGATAGGATAGAGGATAGGATAGGACAGAGGATAGGATAGGGGATTTGATAGGATAGAGGATAGGATAGGATAGAAGATAGGATCGGATAGAGGATAGGATAGGATAGAGGATAGGATAGACGATAGGATAGGATAGAGGATAGGATAGGATAGAGGATAGGATAGGATAGAGGACAGGGTAGGATAGAGGATTGGATAGGATACAGGATAGGATAGGATAGAGGATTGGATAGGATACAGGAAAGGATAGGATTGAGGATAGATGATAGGATAGGATAGAGACTGGCATAGGATACAGGATAGGATAGGATAGAGGATAGGATAGGGGATTTGATAGGATAGAGGATAGGATAGGATAGAGGATAGGCTAGGATATAGGATAGGATAGGGGATAGGATAGGGGATTTGATAGGATAGAGGATAGGATACGATAGAAGATAGGATAGGATAGAGGATAGGATAGGATAGAGGATAGGATAGGATAGAGGATAGGATAGGATAGAGGATAGGATAGACGATAGGATAGGATAGAGGATAGGATAGGATAGAAGATAGGATAGGATAGAGGATAGGATAGGGGATTTGATAGGATAGAGGATAGGATAGGATAGAGGATAGGATAGGGGATTTGATAGGATAGAGGATAGGATAGGATAGAGGATAGGATAGGACAGAGGATAGGATAGGATAGAGGATTGGATAGGATAGAGGATAGGTGATAGGAAAGGATAGAGGATAGGATAGGGGATTTGATAGGATAGAGGATAGGATAGGATAGAGGATAGGATAGGATAGGACAGAGGATAGGATAGGGGATTTGATAGGATAGAGGATAGGACAGGATAGAAGATAGGATCGGATAGAGGATAGGATAGGATAGGATAGAGGATAGGATAGGATGGAGGATAGGATAGACGATAGGATAGGATAGAGGATAGGATAGGATAGAGGATAGGATAGGATAGAGGATAGGATAGGATAGAGGATAGGATAGGACAGAGGATAGGATAGACGATAGGATACGATAGAGGATAGGATAGGATAGAGGATAGGATAGGAAAGAGCATAGGATAGGGGATTGGATAGGATAGGATAGAGGATAGGGTAGGATAGAGGATAGGATAGAGGATAGGATAGGATAGAGGACAGGATAGGATAGAGGATAGGATAGGATAGAGGATTGGATAGGATAGAGGATAGATGATAGGATAGGATAGAGGATAGGATAGGGGATTTGATAGGATAGAGGATAGGATAGGATAGAGGATAGGATAGGACAGAGGATAGGATAGGGGATTTGATAGGATAGAGGATAGGATAGGATAGAAGATAGGATCGGTTAGAGGATAGGATAGGATTGAGGATAGGATAGGATAGAGGATAGGATAGGATAGAGGATAGGATAGACGAGAGAATAGGATAGAGGATAGGATAGACGATAGGATAGGATAGAGGATAGGATAGGATAGAGGATAGGATAGGATAGAGGATAGGATAGATGATAGGATAGGATAGAGGATAGGATAGGATAGAGGATAGGATATTGGATTTGATAGGATATAGGATAGGATAGGATAGAAGATAGAAGATAGGATAGGATAGAGGATAGGATAGGACAGAAGATAGGATAGGGGATTTGATAGGATAGAGGATAGGATAGGATAGAAGATAGGATAGGATAGAGGATAGGATAGGATAGAGGATAGGATAGACGATAGGAGAGGATAGAGGATAGGATAGGATAGAGGATAGGATACGATAGAGGACAGGATAGGATAGAGGATTGGATAGGATACAGGAAAGGATCGGATTGAGGATAGATGATAGGATAGGATAGAGGATTGGATAGGATACAGGATAGGATAGGATAGAGGATTGGATAGGATACAGGAAAGGATAGGATTGAGGATAGATGATAGGATAGGATAGAGACTGGCATAGGATACAGGATAGGATAGGATAGAGGATAGGATAGGGGATTTGATAGGATAGAGGATAGGATAGGATAGAGGATAGGCTAGGATATAGGATAGGATAGGGGATAGGATAGGGGATTTGATAGGATAGAGGATAGGATACGATAGAAGATAGGATAGGATAGAGGATAGGATAGGATAGAGGATAGGATAGGATAGAGGATAGGATAGGATAGAGGATAGGATAGACGATAGGATAGGATAGAGGATAGGATAGGATAGAGGATAGGATAGGATACAGGATAGGATAGGATAGAGGATAGGATATGATAGAGGTTAGGATAGGATAGAGGATAGGATAGGATAGAAGATAGGATAGGATAGAGGATTGGATAGGATAGAGGATAGATGATAGGATAGGATAGATGATAGGATAGGGGATTTGATAGGATAGAGGATAGGATAGGATAGAGGATAGGATAGGACAGAGGATAGGATAGGGGATTTGATAGGATAGAGGATAGGATAGGATAGAGGATAGGATAGGATAGGACAGAGGATAGGATAGGGGATTTGATAGGATAGAGGATAGGACAGGATAGAAGATAGGATCGGATAGAGGATAGGATAGGATAGGATAGAGGATAGGATAGGATGGAGGATAGGATAGACGATAGGATAGGATAGAGGATAGGATAGGATAGAGGATAGGATAGGAAAGAGGATAGGATAGGATAGAGGATAGGATAGGATAGAGGATAGGATAGGACAGAGGATAGGATAGACGATAGGATACGATAGAGGATAGGATAGGATAGAGGATAGGATAGGAAAGAGCATAGGATAGGGGATTGGATAGGATAGGATAGAGGATAGGGTAGGATAGAGGATAGGATAGAGGATAGGATAGGATAGACGACAGGATAGGATAGAGGATAGGATAGGATAGAGGATTGGATAGGATAGAGGATAGATGTAGGATAGGATAGAGGATAGGATAGGGGATTTGATAGGATAGAGGATAGGATAGGATAGAGGATAGGATAGGACAGAGGATAGGATAGGGGATTTGATAGGATAGAGGATAGGATAGGATAGAAGATAGGATCGGATAGAGGATAGGATAGGATTGAGGATAGGATAGGATAGAGGATAGGATAGGATAGAGGATAGGATAGACGAGAGGATAGGATAGAGGATAGGATAGACGATAGGATAGGATAGAGGATATGATAGGATAGAGGATAGGATAGGATAGAGGATAGGATAGGATAGAGGATAGGATAGGACAGAAGATAGGATAGGGGATTTGATAGGATAGAGGATAGGATAGGATAGAAGATAGGATAGGATAGAGGATAGGATAGGATAGAGGATAGGATAGACGATAGGAGAGGATAGAGGATAGGATAGGATAGAGGATAGGATACGATAGAGGACAGGATAGGATAGAGGATTGGATAGGATACAGGAAAGGATCGGATTGAGGATAGATGATAGGATAGGATAGAGGATTGGATAGGATACAGGATAGGATAGGATAGAGGATAGGATAGGGGATTTGATAGGATAGAGGATAGGATAGGATACAGGATAGGATAGACGATAGGATAGGATAGAGGATAGGATAGGATAGGATAGAGGATAGGATAGAGGATAGGATAGAGGATAGGATAGGATAGAGGACAGGATAGGATAGAGGATTTAATAGGATACAGGAAAGGATAGGATTGAGGATAGATGATAGGATAGGATAGAGGATAGGATAGGATAGAGGATTGGATAGGATAGAGGATAGATGGTAGGATAGGATAGAGGATAGGATAGACGATAGGAGAGGATAGAGGATAGGATAGGATAGAGGATAGGATAGGATAGAGGACAGGATAGGATAGAGGATTGGATAGGATACAGGATAGGATAGGATAGAGGATAGGATAGGATACAGGAAAGGATAGGATTGAGGATAGATGATAGGATAGGATAGAGGCTGGCATAGGATACAGGATAGGATAGGATAGAGGATAGGATAGGGGATTTGATAGGATAGAGGATAGGATAGGATAGAGGATAGGCTAGGATAGAGGATAGGATAGGATAGAAGATAGGATAGGATAGAGGATAGGAAAGGATAGAGGATAGGATAGGATAGAGGATAGGATAGGATAGAGGATAGGATAGGATAGAGGATACGATATGATAGAGGTTACGATAGGATAGGGGATAGGATAGGATAGAAGATAGGATAGGATAGACGATAGGATAGAAGATAGGATAGAATAGAGGACAGGATAGGATAGAGGATAGGATAGGATAGAGGATTGGATAGGATAGAGGATAGATGATAGGATAGGATAGAGGATAGGATAGGGGATTTGATAGGATAGAGGATAGGATAGGATAGAGGATAGGATAGGACAGAGGATAGGATAGGGGATTTGATAGGATAGAGGATAGGATAGGATAGAAGATAGGATCGGATAGAGGATAGGATAGGATAGAGGATAGGATAGACGATAGGATAGGATAGAGGATAGGATAGGATAGAGGATAGGATAGGATAGAGGATAGGATAGGATAGAGGACAGGGTAGGATAGAGGATTGGATAGGATACAGGATAGGATAGGATAGAGGATTGGATAGGATACAGGAAAGGATAGGATTGAGGATAGATGATAGGATAGGATAGAGACTGGCATAGGATACAGGATAGGATAGGATAGAGGATAGGATAGGGGATTTGATAGGATAGAGGATAGGATAGGATAGAGGATAGGCTAGGATATAGGATAGGATAGGGGATAGGATAGGGGATTTGATAGGATAGAGGATAGGATACGATAGAAGATAGGACAGGATAGAGGATAGGATAGGATAGAGGATAGGATAGGATAGAGGATAGGATAGGATAGAGGATAGGATAGACGATAGGATAGGATAGAGGATAGGATAGGATAGAGGATAGGATAGGATACAGGATAGGATAGGATAGAGGATAGGATATGATAGAGGTTAGGATAGGATAGAGGATAGGATAGGATAGAAGATAGGATAGGATAGAGGATTTGATAGGATAGAGGATAGATGATAGGATAGGATAGAGGATAGGATAGGGGATTTGATAGGATAGAGGATAGGATAGGATAGAGGATAGGATAGGACAGAGGATAGGATAGGATAGAGGATTGGATACGATAGAGGATAGGTGATAGGATAGGATAGAGGATAGGATAGGGGATTTGATAGGATAGAGGATAGGATAGGATAGAGGATAGGATAGGATAGGACAGAGGATAGGATAGGGGATTTGATAGGATAGAGGATAGGACAGGATAGAAGATAGGATCGGATAGAGGATAGGATAGGATAGGATAGAGGATAGGATAGGATGGAGGATAGGATAGACGATAGGATAGGATAGAGGATAGGATAGGATAGAGGATAGGATAGGATAGAGGATAGGATAGGATAGAGGATAGGATAGGACAGAGGATAGGATAGACGATAGGATACGATAGAGGATAGGATAGGATAGAGGATAGGATAGGAAAGAGCATAGGATAGGGGATTGGATAGGATAGGATAGAGGATAGGGTAGGATAGAGGATAGGATAGAGGATAGGATAGGATAGAGGACAGGATAGGATAGAGGATAGGATAGGATAGAGGATTGGATAGGATAGAGGATAGATGATAGGATAGGATAGAGGATAGGATAGGGGATTTGATAGGATAGAGGATAGGATAGGATAGAGGATAGGATAGGACAGAGGATAGGATAGGGGATTTGATAGGATAGAGGATAGGATAGGATAGAGGATAGGATAGACGATAGGAGAGGATAGAGGATAGGATAGGATAGAGGATAGGATACGATAGAGGACAGGATAGGATAGAGGATTGGATAGGATAGAGGACAGGATAGGATAGAGGATTGGATAGGATACAGGAAAGGATCGGATTGAGGATAGATGATAGGATAGGATAGAGGATTGGATAGGATACAGGATAGGATAGGATAGAGGATAGGATAGGGGATTTGATAGGATAGAGGATAGGATAGGATACAGGATAGGATAGACGATAGGATAGGATAGAGGATAGGATAGGATAGGATAGTGGATAGGATAGAGGATAGGATAGAGGATAGGATAGGATAGAGGACAGGATAGGATAGAGGATTTAATAGGATACAGGAAAGGATAGGATTGAGGATAGATGATAGGATAGGATAGAGGATAGGATAGGATAGAGGATTGGATAGGATAGAGGATAGATGGTAGGATAGGATAGAGGATAGGATAGACGATAGGAGAGGATAGAGGATAGGATAGGATAGAGGATAGGATAGGATAGAGGACAGGATAGGATAGAGGATTGGATAGGATACAGGATAGGATAGGATAGAGGATAGGATAGGATACAGGAAAGGATAGGATTGAGGATAGATGATAGGATAGGATAGAGGCTGGCATAGGATACAGGATGGGATAGGATAGAGGATAGGATAGGGGATTTGATAGGATAGAGGATAGGATAGGATAGAGGATAGGCTAGGATAGAGGATAGGATAGGATAGAAGATAGGATAGGATAGAGGATAGGATAGGATAGAGGATAGGATAGGATAGAGGATAGGATAGGATAGAGGATAGGATAGGATAGAGGATACGATATGATAGAGGTTACGATAGGATAGGGGATAGGATAGGATAGAAGATAGGATAGGATAGACGATAGGATAGAAGATAGGATAGAATAGAGGACAGGATAGGATAGAGGATAGGATAGGATAGAGGATTGGATAGGATAGAGGATAGATGATAGGATAGGATAGAGGATAGGATAGGGGATTTGATAGGATAGAGGATAGGATAGGATAGAGGATAGGATAGGACAGAGGATAGGATAGGGGATTTGATAGGAAAGAGGATAGGATAGGATAGAAGATAGGATCGGATAGAGGATAGGATAGGATAGAGGATAGGATAGGATAGAGGATAGGATAGACGATAGGATAGGATAGAGGATAGGATAGGATAGAGTATAGGATAGGATAGAGGATAGGATAGGATAGAGGATAGGATAGGACAGAGGATAGGATAGACGATAGGATACGATAGAGGATAGGATAGGATAGAGGATAGGATAGGAAAGAGCATAGGATAGGGGATTGGATAGGATAGGATAGAGGATAGGGTAGGATAGAGGATAGGATAGAGGATAGGATAGGATAGAGGACAGGATAGGATAGAGGATAGGATAGGATAGAGGATTGGATAGGATAGAGGATAGATGATAGGATAGGATAGAGGATAGGATAGGGGATTTGATAGGATAGAGGATAGGATAGGATAGAGGATAGGATAGGACAGAGGATAGGATAGGGGATTTGATAGGATAGAGGATAGGATAGGATAGAAGATAGGATAGGATAGAGGATAGGATAGGATAGAGGATAGGATAGACGATAGGAGAGGATAGAGGATAGGATAGGATAGAGGATAGGATACGATAGAGGACAGGATAGGATAGAGGATTGGATAGGATACAGGAAAGGATCGGATTGAGGATAGATGATAGGATAGGATAGAGGATTGGATAGGATACAGGATAGGATAGGATAGAGGATAGGATAGGGGATTTGATAGGATAGAGGATAGGATAGGATACAGGATAGGATAGACGATAGGATAGGATAGAGGATAGGATAGGATAGGATAGTGGATAGGATAGAGGATAGGATAGAGGATAGGATAGGATAGAGGATAGGATAGGATAGAGGATAGGCTAGGATAGAGGATAGGATAGGATAGAAGATAGGATAGGATAGAGGATAGGATAGGATAGAGGATAGGATAGGATAGAGGATAGGATAGGATAGAGGATAGGATAGGATAGAGGATACGATATGATAGAGGTTACGATAGGATAGGGGATAGGATAGGATAGAAGATAGGATAGGATAGACGATAGGATAGAAGATAGGATAGAATAGAGGACAGGATAGGATAGAGGATAGGATAGGATAGAGGATTGGATAGGATAGAGGATAGATGATAGGATAGGATAGAGGATAGGATAGGGGATTTGATAGGATAGAGGATAGGATAGGATAGAGGATAGGATAGGACAGAGGATAGGATAGGGGATTTGATAGGAAAGAGGATAGGATAGGATAGAAGATAGGATCGGATAGAGGATAGGATAGGATAGAGGATAGGATAGGATAGAGGATAGGATAGGATAGAGGATAGGATAGGATAGAGGATAGGATAGACGATAGGATAGGATAGAGGGTAGGATAGGATAGAGGATAGGCTAGGATAGAGGATAGGATAGGGGATAGGATAGGGGATTTGATAGGATAGAGGATAGGATAGGATAGAAGATAGGATAGGATAGGGGATAGGATAGGATAGAGGATAGGATAGGATAGAGGATAGGATAGGATAGAGGATAGGATAGACGATAGGATAGGATAGAGGATAGGATAGGATAGAGGATAGGATAGGATACAGTGTAGGATAGGATAGAGGATAGGATATGATAGAGGTTAGGATAGGATAGAGGATAGGATAGGATAGAAGATAGGATAGGATAGAGGATAGGATAGAAGATAGGATAGGATAGGGGACAGGATAGGATAGATGATAGGATAGGATAGAGGATAGGATAGGATAGAGGATAGGGTAGGATAGGACAGAGGATAGGATAGGGGATTTGATAGGATAGAGGATAGGATAGGATAGAAGATAGGATCGGATAGAGGATAGGATAGGATAGAGGATAGGATAGGATAGAGGATAGGATAGGATAGAGGATAGGATAGGATAGAGGATAGGATAGACGATAGGATAGGATAGAGGATAGGATAGGATAGAGGATACGATAGGATAGAGGATAGGATAGGATAGAGGATAGGATAGGACAGAGGATAGGATAGACGATAGGATAGGATAGAGGATAGGATAGGATAGAGGATAGGATAGGATAGAGCATAGGATAGGGGATTGGATAGGATAGGATAGAGGATAGGGTAGGATAGAGGATAGGATAGAGGATAGGATAGGATAGAGGATAGGATAGGATAGAGGATAGGATAGGATAGAGGATTGGATAGGATAGAGGATAGATGATAGGATAGGATAGAGGATAGGATAGGGGATTTGATAGGATAGAGGATAGGATAGGATAGAGGATAGGATAGGACAGAGGATAGGATAGGGGATTTGATAGGATAGAGGATAGGATAGGATAGAAGATAGGATCGGATAGAGGATAGGATAGGATAGAGGATTGGATAGGATACAGGATAGGATAGGATACAGGATAGGATAGGATAGAGGATAGGATAGGATAGAGGATAGGATAGACGATAGGATAGGATAGAGGATAGGATAGACGATAGGATAGGATAGAGGATAGGATAGGATAGAGGATAGGATAGGATAGAGGATAGGATAGGATAGAGGATAGGATAGGATAGAGGATAGGATAGGATACAGGATAGGATAGGATAGAGGATAGGATAGACGATAGGATAGGATAGAGGATAGGATAGGATAGAGGATAGGATATTGGATTTGATAGGATATAGGATAGGATAGGATAGAAGATAGGATAGGATAGAGGATTTAATAGGATACAGGAAAGGATAGGATTGAGGATAGATGATAGGATAGGATAGAGGATAGGATCGGATAGAGGATTGGATAGGATAGGATAGAGGATAGGATAGGGGATTTGATAGGATAGAGGATAGGATAGGATAGAAGATAGGATAGGATAGAGGATAAGATAGGATAGAGGATAGGATAGGATTGAGGATAGGATAGGATAGAGGATAGGATAGGATAGAGGATAGGATAGACGATAGGATAGGATAGAGGATAGGATCGGATAGAGGATAGGATAGGATAGAGGATAGGATAGGATAGAGTATAGGATAGGATAGGATAGACGATAGGATAGGATAGAGGATAGGATAGGATAGAGGATAGGATAGAGGATAGGATAGGATAGAGAATAGGATAGGATAGAGGATGGGATATGATATAGGATAGGATGGGATAGAGGATAGGATAGGATAGAGGATAGGATAGGATAGAGGATAGGATAGAAGATAGGATCGGATAGAGGATAGGATAGGATAGAGGATTGGATAGGATACAGGATAGGATAGGATACAGGATAGGATAGGATAGAGGATAGGATAGGATAGAGGATAGGATAGACGATAGGATAGGATAGAGGATAGGATAGACGATAGGATAGGATAGAGGATAGGATAGGATAGAGGATAGGATAGGATAGAGGATAGGATAGGATAGAGGATAGGATAGGATAGAGGATAGGATAGGATACAGGATAGGATAGGATAGAGGATAGGATAGACGATAGGATAGGATAGAGGATAGGATAGGATAGAGGATAGGATATTGGATTTGATAGGATATAGGATAGGATAGGATAGAAGATAGGATAGGATAGAGGATTTAATAGGATACAGGAAAGGATAGGATTGAGGATAGATGATAGGATAGGATAGAGGATAGGATCGGATAGAGGATTGGATAGGATAGGATAGAGGATAGGATAGGGGATTTGATAGGATAGAGGATAGGATAGGATAGAAGATAGGATAGGATAGAGGATAAGATAGGATAGAGGATAGGATAGGATTGAGGATAGGATAGGATAGAGGATAGGATAGGATAGAGGATAGGATAGACGATAGGATAGGATAGAGGATAGGATCGGATAGAGGATAGGATAGGATAGAGGATAGGATAGGATAGAGTATAGGATAGGATAGGATAGACGATAGGATAGGATAGAGGATAGGATAGGATAGAGGATAGGATAGAGGATAGGATAGGATAGAGAATAGGATAGGATAGAGGATGGGATATGATATAGGATAGGATGGGATAGGGGATAGGATAGGATAGAGGATAGGATAGAGGATAGTATAGACGACAGGATAAGATAGAGGATAGGATAGGATAGAGTATAGGATAGGATAGAGGATAGGATAGGGGATTTGATAGGATAGAGGATATGATAGGATAGAGGATAGGATAGGATAGAGGATAGGATAGGATAGAGGATAGGATAGGATAGAGGATAGGATAGGATAGAGGATAGGATAGGATAGAGGATAGGATAGGATAGAGGATAGGATAGGATAGAGGATAGGATAGGATAGAGGATAGGATAGGATAGAGGATAGGATAGGATAGAGGATAGGATAGGATAGAGGATAGGATAGGATAGAGGATAGGATAGGATAGAGGATAGGATAGGATAGAGGATAGGATAGGATAGAGGATAGGATAGGATAGAGGATAGGATAGACGACAGGATAAGATAGAGGATAGGATAGGATAGAGTATAGGATAGGATAGAGGATAGGATAGGGGATTTGATAGGATAGAGGATAGGATAGGATAGAGGATTGGATAGGATAGAGGATAGATGATAGGATAGGATAGAGGATAGGATAGGGGATTTGATAGGATAGAGGATAGGATAGGATAGAGGACAGGATAGGATAGAGGATAGGATAGGATAGAGGATTGGATAGGATAGAGGATAGATGATAGGATAGGATAGAGGAATGGATAGGGGATTTGATATAATAGAGGATAGGCTAGGATAGAGGATAGGATAGGACAGAGGATAGGATAGGGGATTTGATAGGATAGAGGATAGGATAGGATAGAGGATAGGATGGGGACCGAGGGGATATGGGCTTAGTAGTGGTGACTCGGATCCACTACTAGGTATGCCACAGTGGTGGCGGTCATATCCCTAAAATCCTCTACGCTCCACCTCCTCGTGGTGGTCCCTGGGAACACACATAGTTGTGTGTTGCTAACGGAGCGAGGGGTATTCCGCGGAAAGTAGTCCCAATGATGTATGAGGCGATGCCGGCGGGATCTTCGGATCCTGGCAGGGCCTCCCTTGCCGGTAAGGCTCACACGGAGGGATAAAAAACCGCGGAATGGGTCCTGCGATAACGACCGGGGAGGTCGCCGCAGGGCCCTTGCCGTAAACCGGTGGTCATGTTTTACCGGAACGGTGGTCTTGCCTTAATCGGCCGGGCCGCGAGGATGATAACCTCTATAAAAATCCCTAATGCCCTAAGCTTAGGTGCGCGGTGAGAGGGTACGCCCTGGCTACAGGGCGCGGCTGGTGGGGTACATCAGCCACTAGCGCACCATCTCTGGATACCTGGCGAACTCCAGTTGAAATTAGCCTTACCCGGGCAAGGAGGCTCTGCCCGGGCGGACGTGTTTTTTCCTGCCAATCTCGTGGGACCAGATATGGAATCGTATAATAAAAACCTTGATGTTGTGGGGGAGGCTGCCGATACGGCAGCAGCTGCGGCGGGGGAAGAGACGGCAGCGGTCACTGACGGGGAGGGGATGGCAACGATTACTGCCGGGGAGGACGCGGTCGTGGTCATCGCGGACGAGGACTCGGATGGGGATGAAACAATCATCTCCATCTCGAGCTCCGTCGGCTCGATCGTGACGCGCGGGGGCGCGGAGAAGCGGGGCGCGACATCTGGGGTCTCTGACCCCAAGCGTGCCCGGTTAGAGGGGGGGCAGCACACCCGCGGCGGGTCGGTGTCGCGGACGGACCCCGGGGAGGGCTCGTCGGGGACGCCCACCATGGATCTGGCCCTCGGCGGCCGCGCCGAGAGGAGTCAGACGAGGAGGGTGGATGACCTCATCGAGCTGGGTGGGAGGATGCCGACAGCGCAGCTAGTAGGGGAGGTGGAGGAGGCGATGTTGAGGGTGGAGAGAGTCTCCACCGTCTCAAAGGGCCTCAAGGGGGACCTGGCTAAAGACTTGCGGGATTGTTCTGCAGTCGCCAGGGCCCACTGCACCACCTTGATGCAGCGGTGCTTTACCGGGATGGCGTGGCAGGGGAGCCAGGAGGTGGCCCGCCTCCGCGAGCAGAACGCGGCCCTCGCGAAGGAGGCGGGTGACCTCCGGGCGAGGCTCCGGTCAATGGAGGCCGGGCGGCGGGCGAACACCGACAGCGGTCGCCGGGCGGGACATGCGCCAATAGGGGAAGCGCCCCCCGCCTCCTCGACAGCGGGGGTCCGTACGCGGGGGATGGAGGCGATGGGATCGTCGGGGGAGGGAGCGGGAGTTTTGGACTCCGAAGCCCTGCTTCTCCGGGTTGGCGCGCTGATAACGGCCAGGAACCGGGAGCTAGAGGCCCGGATGGAGGAGCGGTTCCGGACGATTCTGGCCGGGTTGGCCCCGGCCCTCCGGGCGGAGGGTAAGTCGGCGCGCGAGGCGACGCCGGTGGCTTCTCTGCCGGCGACGTCTGTCACCAAGGGGACTGGACCGGTGGTCGTGTCCAACGTGAGGGTGGTGCCCCCCGTTATCATTCCGCCACCGGTCGTCCCGGCCTCGTGGATGGAGGTGACGAGCAAGGCGGCGAAGAGGGCCAAGAAGAAGATGGCCGCGGAGGAGGCTGCGGCGAGAGCAGCCGCGGCCGAGGCAGCTGCCGCCGCTTCACGGCTGCAGGCTGCGAGGGAGCCGAGGG
Organism: Halictus rubicundus; assembly: GCF_050948215.1. NCBI lineage: Eukaryota > Metazoa > Arthropoda > Insecta > Hymenoptera > Halictidae > Halictus > Halictus rubicundus. The sequence goes on along the minus strand of NW_027488835.1, from coordinate 14,844 downwards.
CGGCGGGCGGCGCACGAGTGCAGGGCGGCGCGAGCGCGGCGAAGCCCGCCGCCGGGAGGGACGGTGGCCTGGGACGCACCCCCAGAACGGGAGCAGTGGCCATCACCATCCCCGAGAGCTGCAAGCTCACTTATTCGGAGGTGATGGCCAGGGCAAAAGAGAGGGTGGACCTCAAGGCTATCGGGATCGAGTCGGGGGTGCTTCCCAGGCGGTCGAAAACCGGCGGGATCCTCCTGGAGGTCAGGGGCACGGGGTGCCAGGAGAAGGCACGGGCCCTCTCCGGGAGGATCGCCGAGGCGCTTGGGGGGACCGGGGTTAAGGTCTCCCAGGCGGTCAAGCGCGGCGAGGTGCGCGTGGCGGGCCTGGACGACTCGGTGTCGCCCGGGGACGTAGCGGCGGCGCTGGCGGCGGCGGGGGGGTGTTCCGCGGCGGAGTTCCGGGTCGGCGAGATCCGCAGACCCGCCTCGGAGCAGGCGCTGGGCTCCTGTTGGGCCCAGGGCCCCCTCGCGGCCGTCAAGAAAGTGTTGGCGGGAGGCCGGCTGCTGGTCGGCTGGTCCTCGGCCCGCGTCGAGGCGCTGAGGGAGCGGCCCCTCCAATGCTTCCGTTGTTTGGAGACGGGGCACACGCGGGCGACATGCAAGAGCGCGGTCGACAGAGGCGCGATGTGCTACCGCTGCGGGGCGGCGGAGCACCGGGCTTCGGCCTGTAAGGCCGCCCCCAGGTGTCCGCTCTGCGCGGACCTGGGGAGACCATCGGGCCATAGATTCGGGGCCAAAGCGTGTGCCCCGGCTCCCAAGAGGGGCCGCGCGGCGACGAAAGAGAAGGGCGCGTCTGGGGCTGCATCCGCGCAGCGGCCGCAGACAGCGCCGGGGGCCCGGACCTCCCAGGGAGGGGACTCTGCAGAGCCCATGTTAGAGTAGGTACTTTTAATCCTACTCCGGTTCTGCAGGCGAACCTCAACCACTCGCGCGCGGCACAGGACCTGTTTGTCCAAGCCGTGCGCGAGTGGGGGGCTGGGCTGGCAGTTGCGGCGGAGCCGTACGCAATCCCCGAACACCCCTTCTGGGTGGGGGACGAGATCGGCTCCGTAGTAATAGTGGCGGGAAGCCGCCCCGGGTCCCCGTCGGTCTCCCTTCTGGAGCGGGGCGAGGGATTCGTGGCGGTGCAATGGGGGGACATCGCGGTTGTCGGGATCTACATCTCGCCGAGCTGTGGCCTCGATCAATTTCGGGGGTTCCTGGGCGGGCTGAACAGCTGCATCGCGCGGTGCAGCGCCCGCCCGGTTCTCGTTTTGGGAGACTTCAATGCCCACGCGGTATCGTGGGGGAGTCCCAGGACGACCACTAGGGGTGGCGAGGTGTTAACCTGGGCGGCCGGCCCGGATCTCCGGTTGATTAACCGGGGATCCACGCCGACGTGCGTGCGTCCGCAGGGGGTCTCGATTGTCGACCTGACATGGGGGACTCCCTCGGCCGTACGCCGGGTGTCGGGATGGAGGGTGGCCGAGGAGATAGAGATTGCGTCAGACCATACGCCCATCGTCATGGACGTGTGGCCCACCCTCCACGCGCGGGATTCCCGGCCGGGCCGGGGGGACCGACGGCCGCGATGGGCCTTGAAGCGGCTGGACGCGGACGCGTTCGGGGCCGCGGTAGCCGCGGCGACATGGACGGGGCCGGCCCTGTCCGAGCTGGCGCCTGCGCAAGGGGCGAGGCGGCTGCGGGAGGTAATGACGGCGGTGTGCGACACCGCCATGCCCCGCAGCCGGTTCGCCCCCAGGAGGGCGGCGTACTGGTGGTCCGCCGGCATTGCGGAGCTCCGGCGTGCCTGCAATGCCGCGCGGCGTCGGTTCGGCCGAGCGCGTAGGAGGCGCGACGACGAGGAGGCGACGGCGAGGCTCGGCGGGGAGTACCGAGCCGCGCTCGGGGTTCTCCGCAGGGCTATCGCGCGGGCCAAGGCCGACGCGTGGTCGGAGCTCGTCGGCACGGTGGACTCCGATCCATGGGGGCGCCCGTACAAGCTTGTCATGAACAAGCTGCGCGCGTGGGCGCCTCCGGTGACGGAGTCGATGGACCCCCACCTGCTCGAGGGAGTGGTGGCGTCCCTCTTCCCGCGAGAGGGGGGACAACTGCGCCGCTCCCATTGGGAACAGGAGCCTCTCTCCTGGTCCGCAGAGTGGGAGGTGTCGGCCGGCGAGCTGGGTGAGGCGATGGCCAGGGCGCGGCGGGTGGGCCGCAAGGCCCCGGGCCCGGACGGGGTGCCGGGCCGCGCGTTGGTCTTGGCCCTGGAGGGGGGACTCGCCGCCGAACTCCGGCAGCTGTATAACGGCTGTCTGAGGGAGGGGGTGTTCCCCACGGAGTGGAAGTCGGGCAGGTTGGTCCTCCTTCCGAAGGGGGGCAAGTCCCGGGACTCGCCCTCAGGGTACCGGCCAATTTGTCTGCTGGACGAGGCGGGGAAGTTGTTCGAGCGCGTACTCGTTGGACGCCTCGTCCGGCACCTGTCGGCGGGAGGGGTCCCCGATCTGAGCGGGGTTCAATTCGGCTTCCGGGAGGGTCTCTCCACCGTCGACGCTATTCGGCGGGTGAGGGCTCTCTCGGAGGCCTGTACGAGGGGGGGCGGTGTTGCGTTGGCGATATCCTTGGATATCGCTAACGCGTTCAACACCGTCCCCTGGGATCGGATAATGGAGGCCCTGGTCTTCCACCGGGTGCCTCTGTATCTCAGAAGGGTGATCGGGAGCTATCTCTCCGACAGGGGTATAGAGTATCCCGGCCGGTACGGCATGGTGCGCAGGGGCGTCGTGCGCGGGGTTCCGCAGGGCTCGGTGTTGGGCCCGTTGCTGTGGAATCTTGCGTACGATCGCGTCCTGCGGGAGGAGATGCCTCCCGGGGTCAGCCTGACGTGTTACGCCGACGACACGCTGGTATTGGCCACCGGGAGGTATGCGAAGGAGGCCATCTGCCTGGCGGAGCGCGGCGCGTGGCGCGCGGTGCGCGCGATCCGGTCGCTGGGCCTAGAGGTGTCCGTCGAGAAAACCAGGGCCATGTGGTTTCTCCGCTCGGCCCGGTTGGCGGCGCCTCCCCAGTGCTGGATCTGCGTGGGGGAGGGGATGGTCAGGGTCGGGTCCCAGATGCGGTACCTGGGACTCGAGCTTGACGGCCGGTGGCGTTTTGACCGCCACATTGAGTCGCTGGCGCCCCGGGCGGAGAGGGCGACCGCTGCGCTCGGTCGCCTTCTCCCGAATCTCGGGGGAACCTGTGGACGGGTGCGTCGTCTGTTCGCGGTGGTGGTGCGAGTTTTGGTCCTGTACGGAGCCCCTGTGTGGGCGCGCGATGTCTTGGCTAGGGGGCGCAGTGGCGGCACACGGTCGCTGCTGCGTCGCATCGAGCGCAGGCTGGCCATAGGCATCGTGCGGGGGTACCGCACCATTTCATACGCGACGGCGATGGTGATGTCGGGGCTGATCCCCCTCGAGCTGGAGGCCCGCGTGTTGGCGGATGTGCATACGCACTCCAGGGAACTCCGGCGCCGGGGGGTGGCCCCGGATCAGGCGCGGCTCATGGTGGATGAGCTCAGGCGACATGCTCGGCGGCACGCAGCCCGGGAGTGGCGCGATAGCCTTCCCGGGACGAGGGAGGGCGAGAGGCGGGCCGTTCGGGCCATCCTCCCGGTGTTCGATCAATGGAACAGGGGATGGATGGGGCATAGGGTCTCCTACCGTGTGACGCAGGTGATGAGCGGGCACGGGTGCTTCGGCGACTACCTGTGTCGCATCGGGAGGGAGACCGAGGAGGCGTGTCACCACTGCGGCGAGCCGCGGGACACGGCGCAACACACTCTGGAGGAGTGTCCGGCATGGGGGGGAGAGCGCCGTGCCCTGCGGCGCGCGGTGGGCCACGACCTCTCGCTCCCGGCTGTCGTCGCTGCGGCAGCCGGTGGCGAGGAGGCGTGGAGGGGGTTCGCTTCCTTCTGCGAGCGGGTTATGCTGCGGAAGGAGGCTGCGGAACGGGATAGGGAGCGTAATCACGATCCCGGCCGAAGGGGGGGGAGGCGGCGCAGGGTACGCCCCGGGGGCGTACCCCCGTTGCGACGCCTCTGACGCGAGCGGGGACGCCCTTGATGATCTCGAGGCGGGGGATCGGATATCCCCTTACACTCGGTCACCAACGGCGTCCCCGGAGGCCGCCGGGCATCTCGAGCGGGGGCTCGGATGCTCATCGGGCGGCCTAACAGGGGGGAAGGCGCCACGTCGTCCGTTGCGTGGTGCCTTCGGATAGAGTAGGTACGGGAGGGGGCCGCGTCCCCCCCTGGGTGGTATGCTAAGGCGGGGGCACACCGGATTAACATGCGCGCGCAGAGCACGGGTGCCCCCAGGAGTCTAGGGACGGACGGGGAGGAGTTAGTGGGTATACTCGGCGTTGCACCAACCAGCCGAGGAGTCCCACATAACCCGGACCACCCCCCCCCCGGGGGGGTTCGGGTATCCGTAACGAGATTACCTCCTCGAAAAAAAAAAAAAAAAAAAAATAGGATAGAGGATAGGATAGGATAGAGGATAGGATAGGATAGAGGATAGGATAGGATAGAGGATAGGATAGGATAGAGGATAGGATAGGATAGAGGATAGGATAGGATAGAGGATAGGATAGGATAGAGGATAGGATAGGATAGGATAGGATAGAGGATTGGATAGAGGATAGGATAGGATAGAGGATATTATAGGATAGAGGATAGGATAGAGGATAGGATAGGATAGAGGATAGGATAGGATAGAGGATAGGATAGGATAGAGGATAGGATAGGATAGAGGATAGGATAGGATAGGATAGAGGATAGGATAGGATAGGATAGAGGAGAGGATAGGATAGAGGATAGGATAGGATAGAGGATAGGATAGGGGATTTGATAGGATAGAGGATAGGATAGGATAGAGGATAGGATAGACGATAGGATAGGATAGAGGATAGGATAGGATAGAGGATAGGATAGAGGATAGGATAGGATAGAGGACAGGATAGGATAGAGGATTGGATAGGATACAGGAAAGGATAGGATTGAGGATAGATGATAGGATAGGATAGAGGATAGGATAGGATAGAGGATTGGATAGGATAGAGGATAGATGATAGGATAGGATAGAGGATAGGATAGGGGATTTGATAGGATAGAGGATATGATAGGATAGGATAGAGGATAGGATAGACGATAGGATAGGATAGAGGATAGGATAGGATAGGGGATAGGATAGGATAGAGGACAGGATAGGATAGAGGATTGGATAGGGTACAGGACAGGATAGGATAGAGGATTGGATAGGGTACAGGAAAGGATAGGATTGAGGATAGATGATAGGATAGGACAGAGGATAGGATAGGATAGAGGATAGGATAGGATAGAGGATATGATAGACGATATGATGGGATAGAGGATAGGGTAGGATAGAAGATAGGATAGGATAGATGATAGGATAGGATAGAGGATAGGATAGGATAGAGGAAAGGATAGGATAGAGGATAGGATAGGATAGAGGATAGGATAGGATAGAGGATAGGATAGAGGATAGGATAGAGGATAGGATAGGGGATTTGATAGGATAGAGGATAGGATAGGATAGAGGATAGGATAGACGATAGGATAGGATAGACGATAGGATAGGATAGGATAGAGGATAGGATAAGATAGAGGATAGGATAGGATAGAGGATAAGATAGGATAGAGGATAGGATAGGATAGAGGATAGGATAGGATAGAGGATAGGATAGGATAGAGGATAGGATAGGATAGAGGATAGGATAGGATAGAGGATAGGATAGGATAGAGTATAGGATAGGATAGAGGATAGGATAGGATAGAGGATAGGATAGGATAGAGGATAGGATAGGATAGATGATAGGATAGAGGATAGGATAGGGGATTTGATAGGATAGAGGATAGGATAGGATAGAGGATAGGATAGACGATAGGATAGGATAGAGGATAGGATAGGATAGAGGATAGGATAGAGGATAGGATAGGATAGAGGACAGGATAGGATAGAGGATAGGATAGGATAGAGGATAGGATAGGATAGAGGATAGGATAGGATAGAGGATAGGATAGGATAGAGGATAGGATAGGATAGAAGATAGGATAGGATAGAGCATAGGATAGGGGATTGGATAGGATAGGATAGAGGATAGGCTAGGATAGAGGATAGGATAGAGGATAGGATAGGATAGAGGACAGGATAGGATAGAGGATAGGATAGGATAGAGGATTGGATAGGATAGAGGATAGATGATAGGATAGGATAGAGGATAGGATAGGGGATTTGATAGGATAGAGGATAGGATAGGATAGAAGATAGGATAGGATAGAGGATAGGATAGGACAGAGGATAGGATAGGGGATTTGATAGGATAGAGGATAGGATAGACGATAGGATAGGATAGAGGATAGGATAGGATAGAGGATAGGATAGGATAGAGGATTGGATAGGACACAGGACAGGATAGGATACAGGATAGGATAGGGGATTTGATAGGATAGAGGATAGGATTGGACAGAGGATAGGATAGACGATAGGATAGGGTAGAGGATAGGGTAGGATAGAGGATAGGATAGGATAGAGGATAAGATAGGATAGAGGATAGGATAGACGATAGGATAGGATAGAGGATAGGATAGGATAGAGGATAGGATAGGATAGAGGATAGGATAGGATAGAAGATAGGATAGGATAGAGGATAGGATAGGATAGAGGATAGGATAGGGGATTTGATAGGATAGAGGATAGGATAGGATAGAAGATAGGATAGGATACAGGATAGGATAGGATAGAGGATAGGATAGGGGATTTGATAGGACAGAGGATAGGATAGGATAGACGATAGGATAGGATAGAGGATAGGATAGGATAGAGGATAGGATAGGACAGAGGCTAGGATAGGGGATTTGATAGGATAGAGGATAGGATAGGATAGAGGATAGGATAGGATAGAGGATAGGATAGGATAGAGGATAGGATAGGGTAGAGGATAGGATAGGATAGAAGCTAGGATAGGACAGATGATAGGATAGGGGATTTGATAGGATAGAGGATAGGATAGACGATAGGATAGGATAGAGGATTGGATAGGATACAGGATAGGATAGGATAGAGGAGAGGATAGGATAGAGGATTGGATAGGATAGAGGATAGGATAGGATAGAGGATAGGATAGAGGATTGGATAGGATACAGGAAAGGATCGGATTGAGGATAGATGATAGGATAGGATAGAGGATTGGATAGGATACAGGATAGGATAGGATAGAGGATAGGATAGGGGATTTGATAGGATAGAGGATAGGATAGGATAGAGGATAGGATAGACGAAAGTATAGGATAGAGGATAGGATAGAAGATAGGATAGGATAGAGGATAGGATAGGATAGAGGATAGGATAGGATAGAGGATAGGATAGACGATAGGATAGGATAGAGGATTGGATAGGATAGAGGATAGGATAGTGGATAGGATAGGATAGAGGATAGGATAGAGGATAGGATAGGATAGAGGATAGGATAGGATAGAGGATAGGATATTATAGAGGATAGGATAGGACAGAGGATAGGATAGGGGATTTGATAGGATAGAGGATAGGATAGGATAGAGGATTGGATAGGATAGAGGATAGGATAGTGGATAGGATAGGATAGAGGATAGGATAGAGGATAGGATAGGATAGAGGATAGGATATTATAGAGGATAGGATAGGACAGAGGATAGGATAGGGGATTTGATAGGATAGAGGATAGGATAGGATAGAGGATAGGATAGGGGATTTGATAGGATAGAGGATAGGATAGGATAGAAGATAGGATAGGATAGAGGATAGGATAGGGTATAGGAGAGGATAGGTGATTTGATAGGATAGATGATAGGGTAGGATAGAAGATAGGATAGGCTAGATGATAGGATAGGATAGAGGATAGGATAGGATAGAGGATAGGATAGGATAGAGGATAGTATAGGATAAAGGATAGGATAGAGGATAGGATAGAGGATAGGATAGGGGATTTTATAGGATAGAGGATAGGATAGGATAGAGGAGAGGATAGGATAGAGGATTGGATAGGATAGAGGATAGGATAGGATAGAGGATAGGATAGGATAGAGGATAGGATAGAGGATAGGATAGAGGATAGGATAGGATAGAGGATAGGATAGGATAGAGGATAGGATAGGATAGAGGATAGGATAGGATAGAGGATAGGATAGGATAGAGGATAGGATAGGATAGGATAGGATAGAGGATTGGATAGAGGATAGGATAGGATAGAGGATATTATAGGATAGAGGATAGGATAGAGGACAGGATAGGATAGAGGATAGGATAGGATAGAGGATAGGATAGGATAGAGGATAGGATAGGATAGAGGATAGGATAGGATAGGATAGAGGATAGGATAGGATAGGATAGAGGAGAGGATAGGATAGAGGATAGGATAGGATAGAGGATAGGATAGGGGATTTGATAGGATAGAGGATAGGATAGGATAGAGGATAGGATAGACGATAGGATAGGATAGAGGATAGGATAGGATAGAGGATAGGATAGAGGATAGGATAGGATAGAGGACAGGATAGGATAGAGGATTGGATAGGATACAGGAAAGGATAGGATTGAGGATAGATGATAGGATAGGATAGAGGATAGGATAGGATAGAGGATTGGATAGGATAGAGGATAGATGATAGGATAGGATAGAGGATAGGATAGGGGATTTGATAGGATAGAGGATATGATAGGATAGGATAGAGGATAGGATAGACGATAGGATAGGATAGAGGATAGGATAGGATAGGGGATAGGATAGGATAGAGGACAGGATAGGATAGAGGATTGGATAGGGTACAGGACAGGATAGGATAGAGGATTGGATAGGGTACAGGAAAGGATAGGATTGAGGATAGATGATAGGATAGGATAGAGGATAGGATAGGATAGAGGATTGGATAGGATAGAGGATAGATGATAGGATAGGATAGAGGATAGGATAGGGGATTTGATAGGATAGAGGATATGATAGGATAGGATAGAGGATAGGATAGACGATAGGATAGGATAGAGGATAGGATAGGATAGGGGATAGGATAGGATAGAGGACAGGATAGGATAGAGGATTGGATAGGGTACAGGACAGGATAGGATAGAGGATTGGATAGGGTACAGGAAAGGATAGGATTGAGGATAGATGATAGGATAGGACAGAGGATAGGATAGGATAGAGGATAGGATAGGATAGAGGATATGATAGACGATATGATGGGATAGAGGATAGGGTAGGATAGAAGATAGGATAGGATAGATGATAGGATAGGATAGAGGATAGGATAGGATAGAGGAAAGGATAGGATAGAGGATAGGATAGGATAGAGGATAGGATAGGATAGAGGATAGGATAGAGGATAGGATAGAGGATAGGATAGGGGATTTGATAGGATAGAGGATAGGATAGGATAGAGGATAGGATAGACGATAGGATAGGATAGACGATAGGATAGGATAGGATAGAGGATAGGATAAGATAGAGGATAGGATAGGATAGAGGATAAGATAGGATAGAGGATAGGATAGGATAGAGGATAGGATAGGATAGAGGATAGGATAGGATAGAGGATAGGATAGGATAGAGGATAGGATAGGATAGAGGATAGGATAGGATAGAGTATAGGATAGGATAGAGGATAGGATAGGATAGAGGATAGGATAGGATAGAGGATAGGATAGGATAGATGATAGGATAGAGGATAGGATAGGGGATTTGATAGGATAGAGGATAGGATAGGATAGAGGATAGGATAGACGATAGGATAGGATAGAGGATAGGATAGGATAGAGGATAGGATAGAGGATAGGATAGGATAGAGGACAGGATAGGATAGAGGATAGGATAGGATAGAGGATAGGATAGGATAGAGGATAGGATAGGATAGAGGATAGGATAGGATAGAGGATAGGATAGGATAGAAGATAGGATAGGATAGAGCATAGGATAGGGGATTGGATAGGATAGGATAGAGGATAGGCTAGGATAGAGGATAGGATAGAGGATAGGATAGGATAGAGGACAGGATAGGATAGAGGATAGGATAGGATAGAGGATTGGATAGGATAGAGGATAGATGATAGGATAGGATAGAGGATAGGATAGGGGATTTGATAGGATAGAGGATAGGATAGGATAGAAGATAGGATAGGATAGAGGATAGGATAGGACAGAGGATAGGATAGGGGATTTGATAGGATAGAGGATAGGATAGACGATAGGATAGGATAGAGGATAGGATAGGATAGAGGATAGGATAGGATAGAGGATTGGATAGGACACAGGACAGGATAGGATACAGGATAGGATAGGGGATTTGATAGGATAGAGGATAGGATTGGACAGAGGATAGGATAGACGATAGGATAGGGTAGAGGATAGGGTAGGATAGAGGATAGGATAGGATAGAGGATAAGATAGGATAGAGGATAGGATAGACGATAGGATAGGATAGAGGATAGGATAGGATAGAGGATAGGATAGGATAGAGGATAGGATAGGATAGAAGATAGGATAGGATAGAGGATAGGATAGGATAGAGGATAGGATAGGGGATTTGATAGGATAGAGGATAGGATAGGATAGAAGATAGGATAGGATACAGGATAGGATAGGATAGAGGATAGGATAGGGGATTTGATAGGACAGAGGATAGGATAGGATAGACGATAGGATAGGATAGAGGATAGGATAGGATAGAGGATAGGATAGGACAGAGGCTAGGATAGGGGATTTGATAGGATAGAGGATAGGATAGGATAGAGGATAGGATAGGATAGAGGATAGGATAGGATAGAGGATAGGATAGGGTAGAGGATAGGATAGGATAGAAGCTAGGATAGGACAGATGATAGGATAGGGGATTTGATAGGATAGAGGATAGGATAGACGATAGGATAGGATAGAGGATTGGATAGGATACAGGATAGGATAGGATAGAGGAGAGGATAGGATAGAGGATTGGATAGGATAGAGGATAGGATAGGATAGAGGATAGGATAGAGGATTGGATAGGATACAGGAAAGGATCGGATTGAGGATAGATGATAGGATAGGATAGAGGATTGGATAGGATACAGGATAGGATAGGATAGAGGATAGGATAGGGGATTTGATAGGATAGAGGATAGGATAGGATAGAGGATAGGATAGACGAAAGTATAGGATAGAGGATAGGATAGAAGATAGGATAGGATAGAGGATAGGATAGGATAGAGGATAGGATAGGATAGAGGATAGGATAGACGATAGGATAGGATAGAGGATTGGATAGGATAGAGGATAGGATAGTGGATAGGATAGGATAGAGGATAGGATAGAGGATAGGATAGGATAGAGGATAGGATAGGATAGAGGATAGGATATTATAGAGGATAGGATAGGACAGAGGATAGGATAGGGGATTTGATAGGATAGAGGATAGGATAGGATAGAGGATTGGATAGGATAGAGGATAGGATAGTGGATAGGATAGGATAGAGGATAGGATAGAGGATAGGATAGGATAGAGGATAGGATATTATAGAGGATAGGATAGGACAGAGGATAGGATAGGGGATTTGATAGGATAGAGGATAGGATAGGATAGAGGATAGGATAGGGGATTTGATAGGATAGAGGATAGGATAGGATAGAAGATAGGATAGGATAGAGGATAGGATAGGGTATAGGAGAGGATAGGTGATTTGATAGGATAGATGATAGGGTAGGATAGAAGATAGGATAGGCTAGATGATAGGATAGGATAGAGGATAGGATAGGATAGAGGATAGGATAGGATAGAGGATAGTATAGGATAAAGGATAGGATAGAGGATAGGATAGAGGATAGGATAGGGGATTTTATAGGATAGAGGATAGGATAGGATAGAGGAGAGGATAGGATAGAGGATTGGATAGGATAGAGGATAGGATAGGATAGAGGATAGGATAGGATAGAGGATAGGATAGAGGATAGGATAGAGGATAGGATAGGATAGAGGATAGGATAGGATAGAGGATAGGATAGGATAGAGGATAGGATAGGATAGAGGATAGGATAGGATAGAGGATAGGATAGGATAGGATAGGATAGAGGATTGGATAGAGGATAGGATAGGATAGAGGATATTATAGGATAGAGGATAGGATAGAGGACAGGATAGGATAGAGGATAGGATAGGATAGAGGATAGGATAGGATAGAGGATAGGATAGGATAGAGGATAGGATAGGATAGGATAGAGGATAGGATAGGATAGGATAGAGGAGAGGATAGGATAGAGGATAGGATAGGATAGAGGATAGGATAGGGGATTTGATAGGATAGAGGATAGGATAGGATAGAGGATAGGATAGACGATAGGATAGGATAGAGGATAGGATAGGATAGAGGATAGGATAGAGGATAGGATAGGATAGAGGACAGGATAGGATAGAGGATTGGATAGGATACAGGAAAGGATAGGATTGAGGATAGATGATAGGATAGGATAGAGGATAGGATAGGATAGAGGATTGGATAGGATAGAGGATAGATGATAGGATAGGATAGAGGATAGGATAGGGGATTTGATAGGATAGAGGATATGATAGGATAGGATAGAGGATAGGATAGACGATAGGATAGGATAGAGGATAGGATAGGATAGGGGATAGGATAGGATAGAGGACAGGATAGGATAGAGGATTGGATAGGGTACAGGACAGGATAGGATAGAGGATTGGATAGGGTACAGGAAAGGATAGGATTGAGGATAGATGATAGGATAGGACAGAGGATAGGATAGGATAGAGGATAGGATAGGATAGAGGATATGATAGACGATATGATGGGATAGAGGATAGGGTAGGATAGAAGATAGGATAGGATAGATGATAGGATAGGATAGAGGATAGGATAGGATAGAGGAAAGGATAGGATAGAGGATAGGATAGGATAGAGGATAGGATAGGATAGAGGATAGGATAGAGGATAGGATAGAGGATAGGATAGGGGATTTGATAGGATAGAGGATAGGATAGGATAGAGGATAGGATAGACGATAGGATAGGATAGACGATAGGATAGGATAGGATAGAGGATAGGATAAGATAGAGGATAGGATAGGATAGAGGATAAGATAGGATAGAGGATAGGATAGGATAGAGGATAGGATAGGATAGAGGATAGGATAGGATAGAGGATAGGATAGGATAGAGGATAGGATAGGATAGAGGATAGGATAGGATAGAGTATAGGATAGGATAGAGGATAGGATAGGATAGAGGATAGGATAGGATAGAGGATAGGATAGGATAGATGATAGGATAGAGGATAGGATAGGGGATTTGATAGGATAGAGGATAGGATAGGATAGAGGATAGGATAGACGATAGGATAGGATAGAGGATAGGATAGGATAGAGGATAGGATAGAGGATAGGATAGGATAGAGGACAGGATAGGATAGAGGATAGGATAGGATAGAGGATAGGATAGAATAGAGGATAGGATAGGATAGAGGATAGGATAGGATAGAGGATAGGATAGGATAGAAGATAGGATAGGATAGAGCATAGGATAGGGGATTGGATAGGATAGGATAGAGGATAGGCTAGGATAGAGGATAGGATAGAGGATAGGATAGGATAGAGGACAGGATAGGATAGAGGATAGGATAGGATAGAGGATTGGATAGGATAGAGGATAGATGATAGGATAGGATAGAGGATAGGATAGGGGATTTGATAGGATAGAGGATAGGATAGGATAGAAGATAGGATAGGATAGAGGATAGGATAGGACAGAGGATAGGATAGGGGATTTGATAGGATAGAGGATAGGATAGACGATAGGATAGGATAGAGGATAGGATAGGATAGAGGATAGGATAGGATAGAGGATTGGATAGGACACAGGACAGGATAGGATACAGGATAGGATAGGGGATTTGATAGGATAGAGGATAGGATTGGACAGAGGATAGGATAGACGATAGGATAGGGTAGAGGATAGGGTAGGATAGAGGATAGGATAGGATAGAGGATAAGATAGGATAGAGGATAGGATAGACGATAGGATAGGATAGAGGATAGGATAGGATAGAGGATAGGATAGGATAGAGGATAGGATAGGATAGAAGATAGGATAGGATAGAGGATAGGATAGGATAGAGGATAGGATAGGGGATTTGATAGGATAGAGGATAGGATAGGACACAGGACAGGATAGGATACAGGATAGGATAGGGGATTTGATAGGATAGAGGATAGGATAGGACAGAGGATAGGATAGGGGATTTGATAGGATAGAGGATAGGATAGACGATAGGATAGGATAGAGGATAGGATAGGATAGAGGATAGGATAGGATAGAGGATTGGATAGGACACAGGACAGGATAGGATACAGGATAGGATAGGGGATTTGATAGGATAGAGGATAGGATTGGACAGAGGATAGGATAGACGATAGGATAGGGTAGAGGATAGGGTAGGATAGAGGATAGGATAGGATAGAGGATAAGATAGGATAGAGGATAGGATAGACGATAGGATAGGATAGAGGATAGGATAGGATAGAGGATAGGATAGGATAGAGGATAGGATAGGATAGAAGATAGGCTAGGATAGAGGATAGGATAGGATAGAGGATAGGATAGGGGATTTGATAGGATAGAGGATAGGATAGGATAGAAGATAGGATAGGATACAGGATAGGATAGGATAGAGGATAGGATAGGGGATTTGATAGGACAGAGGATAGGATAGGATAGACGATAGGATAGGATAGAGGATAGGATAGGATAGAGGAT